>NC_067297.1:14191061-14333561 GCF_020740795.1 Apus apus | reverse complement strand
GCCTCCACGGCTTCCCGGACAAGGCCTGACCAAGAGCCAGTCTTGGGGAGTTCCCCCTGCCCGGGTCTCGCTGCTTTTATGGTGATACACTAACAGCTTCACTTATTTACAATGATTATGTTCCTATTTATGCTGGGTGGAAGTGGCTGCTTTTGTTAACCATTTATTACCTGGGGAGCTATTTTCAATGTGTTCCACACGATTATTTTCCAACACTGCAATTTGGCACTTGCAGAGCGGTGGGAAGGATTGTTCCTTCCAGAGGTGACCTCCCTGCAGCTCGGCTGCGTGTCAGTGTTTGAGGAATACACCCGAGCTGATGGGGAGGTTGTGTGCATCTCCTGACCTCAATCGTTCTCACACTGGGAGAACTGCTGGGAAGTGGTTTGACACAAAGTGTTTATAATCTCCATCAGAAGGAAGTGAAATTATAATGGGGCCATCTTAGCAGAAAGGAGACAGCCACCAGCCTCCCTGCCACTGTGGCCATAAGCTCTACTCTGATTTGAGCATTATAATTAGTAAAGAAACAAGCTGTAATTAAATTAGGAGAGGGACAGGCAGGAGCACAGCCACTGCGGAGTGTGGGTTCGGGAGCTGGGATCACGATGGAGGCTTCAGTGTTGCCTGGGTCCTCCTGCACCCCTGGGAAACCAGGCACTGGAAACCAGGCAGGATTCTCAGTACAAATGGATGAATCCTGAGCTATTACTTATTCACACGAGCCACATCTCTCCAGCCCCAACACCCAGCACAGCCCTTGGCAGGAGCTGAGGAGTGGGAGGGACCTGTGGAGGGGTCTGGGACACGGGCTGGGTGGCAGTGCTGGGGGTGCCCCCAGCTCTGGCTCAGCCGAGATGCTCTGGCCTTGCAGATTTATTTCCTGGCTTTTAGCCAGCCTAGGAATGAAAATACTCCAGAAGGTGAAAGGCTCATAGTCAAGAGCTCTTCACCTCTTCCCTGAAAGGACCTCTCATCCTCATTCACTCAGAGGTTTATTACCACTCCACTGCCTGAGAATAACTGTTTGCAAAGACAGAGCTTGGAAAAAAACCAGCTGCCCAGGTGCTGGAGTGCTTAGACCCTCCAGTTCTGGATGCAAAGCAGAGTCAGTTTGGGTCTCTGGGGAGCCCTGCTGAAACCTGCCAGGGACTGTCCCCTGGCCTGGGGTGAGGGACCTGCCACAGCCCCTCTGCTTTCCAGGAGCACCTGCAGATTTCTCTCCCTACATCGTTTGTGCAGGTGGTGAGGCTGCCTCCCATGGCCACCTCCTCCTGAATCCTTACTCTTTACTTTCTTAAAGCTGGATACTGACAAGTTATCTTGCATTGCGGGTCTGCAGCGCAGTGCTGTTCTGTAGCTTTTATTTGTATTCATCCTGGTATTTTTACCCAGCTCTGGAAGGTGCAGGGATGGACCATGATGGTGGCAGAAACCTGCTTGGTGACCAGAGTTGGCAGGCGGGGGATCTATAGCCTCCACAGAGAAACTGGCTGAGGAAGAAGAAGCCACCACTGCAGCCAGGGCTGGGAGGTCCCTGGGGAGCCCACAGGGCAGGTCCTGCCACGAGCAGTGCCCAGCCTGGGTGCCATGCACTGTGCGTGCGGCCGTGCCAGCGGCACTGCTGTGGTGCAGCACCAGTGCTGGGGACACCAGCAAGGGTGAGACTGGCCACGGTGCTGTGGAGGACAGAGCAGGAGAGCTGTGGTCCAGCCAGACGGGATTGGGGCTGGTGCTGGAGCAGCAACTCTGCTGCCAGTGCGGGATCTGCTCCTGCCACCCAGGCAGAGGCTCCCGCGCCGACAAACAGCTTTGCCATCCCAGCGCAGGCAGCCTGCGCCGCACCGAAACAGGCAGCTAGAAAGTAAACAGTGTCTGAAACCTATTCTCATTAGGCTAATTTACGAATAAATTACCATATTCAATGGCCTTATTTTTACTGCTCGTTAACAGGCCCATGATAGGATGATAATTATGGGATTTTAAGTGGCTAATGGCAGCTGGGGCGTCAAAAGCAGTTTTTACGAATCTGTTTATGGCAGGGAAGGTGACAGGAGGGTGGGACACTGAGATGTTGGAATCGCATGTCGGGGAAAAAAAAGCTTTAATTGTTGAGTATTTATTAGAGAGGAGAGAAGACTGTAATTTAAAAATGAAACTCTGAAAAACAAAAAGGAAATTAATTAGTCTCCAAGCGCTCGGGTGGCTAGTGCTTCAGGAGGACCTCGCCGGTTTGCGCGCGGCCTTGGAGGGTCCCCGGGGCCTCAGCCTGGTGCTGCTGTCCCTGCGCTGCTGGTCCCCGTCCTGCCTGTGCCGAGGAGCTGGCACATAACCAGGGGGACACGGGAAGGACAAAAGGAGCCTGGGTGTCCCCTGCAGCCACCTCCTGCCCTCCCCGTTTCCCGATGGCCGGCGTTTTTCCTGCAGGTTTATCCTGGCTGCTCATCATCTCCCATCCCCACCCATTCCTCTTGTGCCTTCGGTTTAGTATGCAGTGCTCGGAAAACAAACACGTACCAGACTGACAGTGGGAATAAATATCGTGGAGATGTTGATTAGCATTTGATCCCAGCTGGGCCTCTGGAAGCTGCAGCACTGGAATGCCTTGGCAGTTTTTTAATGCTGAATAATTTGATTAGATCAGTGGCTGAGCCTGCTGCTGGTGGTGAGATAAACCCTCCCCACGCCACCGCTCCCCCCCCGCCCGCTCCCTCCCTGCCTTGCTTGCTTTCTTTTATGGGGCCTTAAATACGTCTTTTAATCAACTCTACAATTTCAATTTAGCACAGTTGTTGACTCGCATGGATGATAAGGCTCTGAAGACCCCACAGATTGCTGGCTGGTTTAACAGTGCCATTTTCCACGGCCTCCTGGCTCTGCAGCCGCGCGGCAGCCAAGCCCAGCGCCGGCCCACAGGGCTGGTTGCTCAGCCCAGGCTGTCACTCAGCACACTGGTATTTCCAGCCTCTCCACTGGAGTAATCACCAACAGGGACATGTCCCCTCTGCATGATGACCTGATAGCAGCCAGTGGTTCATTTTCAAAAAGACAGTAATAACATTGTCTTTTTCTTCTTTTGAGGCACAGAAAGCATGAGGACACAGGGAGGGAAAACTGAAATTACCTGAGACCTCAGAGATCCTAATTAAATCATCAATTTCTGAAATTTTAATCTCCATCCCATACGAAAGAAGAGGAGGACAGACTCTTGCACTATTGAAAACACTTTTACTTTGCATCTAACCTAAACAACACTGTAGGCATTCCTTTCCAGCTGAAGAACACTCAGTTCAGCGAGTGGCCAGCAAGGGTGCAGTAAACAGCCCTGATTCTTCCACTGCAGGTTTTTTCCAAAACGTTCTGCTGGTGGCTGTTTTTGGAGCATTTTTCAAATATATTTTTATCAGCACAATATCATTTAAAGCCAGCCAAGCTTTACCTGCATCACTAAGGCTCTGCTTTTACGTTTCTCTCCCTACCTCAAAAAAGGGAAAATCATTAATTACAAACCCAGCATTTTCTATCTGAAAATAACTATTTTGTCTGAAAAAGCAAAACTGTGTATTTTCAGCCACTGATCTAATCCAAGATAAATAAACAGGCAGAGAGTTCTTGTGTTTACTTGCACTTATTAACATTCAGCAGAGGGTGTGAGGGTGATGCTATCTGACAACCACCACTGCAAACTTTCTCCCTTTGGTTTAGCTGCTTGTGATTCTCACGCACAAGGGCCACTCATGCAGCCAGGGCCACCTCACACAGAGCTGGGGTGGATTCTGCACCTGCAGGACACTGGGGGACACCCAGAGGGGCTCATCCTGGGGCACAGGGGAAGGGAACAGCCAAACTGAAGGCCAAATGCATGAGCACCTTTGCAAAGATAAGGACTTCCCATGCTCAGGAGGAAAGGGTTTCACGCAAAATCAAATAATCAGAACAAAGGGGGATTTAGTTTTATTCTTTTTAAAAACTGAACAAAAGTCAGGAAGATACAAAACAAAAAGTGACCCCTGTTCTGCCGCTCTGTGATAAAACACCCCCTCTCCGAGTGATTCAGTTGACAAAGGACAGCAGGCCTGGCCTCTCATCTGCAGATGCTCCTGGGCGAGGCTGTTTGTCTGGACAGGACAGGGTCACCAAACCTGGTTTTACAGCCAGTTTCCCATTAACACAGAGACAATCAGTGTGAGACTCCCCAGAGCCCACCTGCCCCACCCAGCCCCCCGTGCCAGCATCCCTGGGGCACCGGGGGATCACAAACCCTGGGGACATTCCCCAACCAAGGGTATTGCTTTCAAAAACTGAGAAGAGGAATCCATGTATGGAAATAGCCCCTGGAGGGGGTCGGGCTGGGGGTGCTGGGAGGGGCTGCCCAGAGGAGTGTGACACCAGGCACATTTGGTGACGTGTTTGCATGGAGTGCAACAGGTACAACTGAGACCCCATTGAAACAAATGGGAATGTGGCTACAGGCTTCAGGGAGGCCAAGACCAGTCACACCAAATGAGAATGTTTGATTTATGTTGAACATTAGATACATCTCCAACTGGTAAAAGAACACGTTGAGAGCATAAAAACTGCTATAGTGCTTCATCTCTGGAAGAGAGCAATGGCAAACACCTGCTGAAGAGCGTAAGAACAGAGCAAGTGAACAATGATACTTCATCAAATACTCTATTAACCTCCAGTAATTTATGGCTCAGGATCTTTCAGAGCCAGAAATAATGTCTGTGTATGGTTGTATGATGGATTTTTCTGCCAGTAATTTGTCCGGTAACTTTTTGGACCCATGTAAATTTGAGCTTTCACAATGAAAGATCTCTCCTGTTTAACTGGGCAGGTGAGACCAGCCCTCCTTCCTGCTGGGCATCAGCCTCCTGCCTGCCAGTGCCCCTCCCACAGTGAGCAGCCATCAGCAGGAAATCCTTGTTCACTGCCCCAGTTTTGCAGGTTGCCCTTCTATCCCTCCTCAGACATCTCCTTCCCAGGCTGAACCCAGGAAATCCCACCTTCATCTCTGCTCATCCCTGGGGTCCTGCTCTGGGCCTTGCTTATTTCTGTCATGGGTTTTGTGTCATGGGGTAGGGACACAACAATACAGGATTCAGGGTGGGGCTGCTATACAGATGTCTACAGCAGCCTAGTGCTTTCTTTGGTCCCTGTTTTCCCCCTAATTATCCCCAGTATGGTTTGTGTTTAGGCCACTGCTGGATGCTGAGCTAGCGTTTCCATGGAGTTATTTGTTGCAGCCCTCAGTGTTTACTCCTGAGTGCCAGCCACCAGTACAGAGCCCTCTGTGCACGTGAAGATGTGAGACAACTCTGCAACTTCTGCCTTGAAAAGGACAGATCACAGCGTGCTAGCAACAAACTTTGCCACCTCACCCCTTTTCTGGATCATTTACTGTCCTCTCTTCCAGCACTGGCTCCAGCACAGATCCCATGAATCTCCCTTTTGAAAAGCAGCAATTTCTTTTTATTCCTTGACACTGGCCTTTAGCTGTGCCACGTGGAGCCACGGCCTCCTGCTGGGCCAGTTCCCTTCTTAAGGACTTTGCTGAAGACCTTGCCCAACACCTCCCATCAGTCAGCTTCCCCTGAGGAAACCCAAAGAACTTGTCTGGAAAGCCATGCCCTCCTCCATACCAGCTTTTCCCCCAGAAGCTTCTTGCATTATTCACTTTCTAGACTTTTGATACCGAGAGGATTTACAATGAGAGAACATATAATACCAATATTAGGTTACTTATATCAGATTAGAGCTCTTGGGTAAATATGCTCTGTTCATAGCTCTTTATAACTGTTCAGGTGATTTAGTTGCCTTAACACTTCCTACATCAACACTTCACTCTGAGACAGGTACAACTAGGAACATGTCACAGCTCACCTTGCTGGGCTTGGGCAGCATTAGCCCCTTCCCAGCTCCTGCTGGAACCATGTCTGGGATCAAGACGTGCAGAAACCAGTGGGCAGAGTGTGTTACAGGTGTGGCTGACTGCCACACAGCATGGGGACAGGTGCAGGGGCAGGACCTCAGGGCCAAAACAGTGGCACCTCCAGCAAAGGAGCTCCCTGAGGGAGCAGTGAGGCTCAGGTGCCACATCCCAGTGCAACCCACAGAGCCTGTGGTGGCAGCATTGGCACAGAATCATAGAATGGTGAAGGTTGGAAGGGACCTTAAAGATCTAGTTCCAACCTCCCTGCCATGGGCAGGGACACTTCCCACCAGACCAGGCTGCACAAGCCCCATCCCACCTGCCCTTGAACATCTCCAGGGAGGGGGCAGCCACAACCTCCCTGGGCAACCTGTCCCAGTGCCCTCCTACCCTCATGGTGAAGAATTCCTTCCTGACGTCTGACCTAAATCTCCCCTCTTTCAGTTTGAAACTGTTACCCCTTCTCCTGTCACTGCCCTCTCTGGTGAAAAGCATCATGACCAGATCTTGGTGCTCACCTCTCTCATTGCTGGGCACCTGCTGCAAAAGGTGCTTTGTGGGAAATTAAGAACAGGATTTGTTTCGTCAAACTTTTGCAATTTTAACATCTGCTTGTTTTGGTAAATTTGACAGGGACTCTCTTTTGTCTCTTTTATTTTATCTTTTTTTTACAGAAATTCTATGAAAAGTGTTTTAAAAAGTGCTAACTGACAAGCCTACACAGGCTGCCTCCACTCAGGGAGCACTCTGCACAGTTGTTAACTTGTTAGACAGGAGCTAGATTACAATCATAAATAAATGATTTGCTGTCTCCTTACATTCAGACATGTAGCTTTTAAAGTGTAGCTGTCATCCTTGAATCAGATTTAGTCAAATGCTGTGTAACTGCAAAATTATCCTATCCTTACCTTTTTTTATTCTCCATATAATGGACAGTTAAATTGGATTTTCAAATTTGAAGTGCATATGTTTTTCAAATCCCCACAGGGTTGCCATTTTTTCATTTCTAAAGCAACTCACTAATGTTTATCATTACCACACAGAAATATTACAATTCTTAGGGGGCACCTTATAAAATCAGTACAGGAGAAATATGCTTTATCGTCTCAAAATGAAACCAATTTCTCAGCTGATTTGCAATTTATTTACATGTTAGCATTTGATTTTCTGCTGATTTATAGCCCCACATGCCTGTGTCTTAGCTGCTTTCTAAATAAACACAATCAGGTTGGGAAAGCTAGTACCAAATTAGGGAGCTTTGTTCTAGCTTTACTCTTTTAATAAGTTAAATCTTTCACCAATAGTGCCCAGTTTCCCTTAGGACTGAGCACCAGGAGAAGTCAGGCATGGTGTTTGATAAGGCTCGAGTTCTGGTATGCTGGAAATAATCAGCATCTGTGGAGAATCTAAGGGCAAAACAGAGATCTCAGAAAAAAAGCACAAGCAAAAAATGTGGTATCACAATTATTCTTTTTTTTGTAAGCTCTGTATTTCAAGATTCAGCCACACCTCATGAAAACTCTGCTGCTGGGGACATCTGCATCTCCACAGCTGGTTCAGACCTTCCTTCCACCACAGCCTTGCAGGAAACAGGCTGCGTGTTGGAGATCCTGCTCCCAGCAGGTCCCACCGACGTGCAGGCGATGGATGGCCAGGGCTGGGGGTTGATTCTGAAGGAGTTTTTTAATGGCAGGTGAATTATTCATTGGCATGTAAAAAAATACTCCCAGCCTTAACTAACGTGGTAGTAAAAATAACCTCTGGCAAAGATCTCATACTTTCAAGGTTTGGTTCATTAATAAACAATATGAAAGCGAGTTGGTGCGACGGGGTCTGAAGTCCAAGTGACCTGGTGGGCAGTTTGGAGGAGGGTGCTGGGAGCTCGGCGTGCAGCAGTGGGGGAAGCCAGCACAGCCTCGGCGCCTGGCGCGTGCGCTGCGGCTCATCCGTGCGACGGTTGCCTCAGCAGCATCAGAACACCCCCTGTTTAACTCGACGTCGTCTGAGCGCAGCGTGCGAGCAGGGGAGCGTTACTCCCGGCAGCGGGAGGACATCAGGCCCTGCTGTGAGGGGTCTGGCTTCTGCTGCCGCGCCCGCCGGGCGTGGAGCCGCCCCTGGCGCGGGCCGCGCTGCAAGGCCCCGCGGCGCCATCCCGGCCCTCGGCTGCCAGGGCTGCCCGCCGGCTGCGGGCACAGCCCCTCGCTGCGGGTGGAGGATGTGCCCCCAGAAACTGCAGGAGCCAGCACGAGGGCATCTAGCAGGGGCTGGGGAGGGATCTGCCGCTCGGGGGAGGCCGGAGGAGCCAAAGCTGGGCGCTAATCCCAGCCCGGGCCTGGCCCTGCTGCTCCAGGGCCCCGGGGCGGCCCTCGGGCCCCTGGCGCTCCCCAGGCGCGGGCACGCGGGCCGTGCCTCAGGCACCGGGCACATCGCGGAAGAGACCCAGCAGCTCACGGCTCAGTCCTGCAAAGCGACGGCGGCCCGAGCAGGGTGCGGAGCCGCGGGCCGCAGCGCTGCAGCGCGCCCGGGGAGCGCTGGGTTGGCTGGAGAATTCCAGAGCCTGCCTCGTGGCAACTGAAATCCAAGGCGGCCAGAAGGGACGGAGCCCAGGCCGAGCTGAGGAAGGAGGAGCCGGGGCCGTCGCCGTTCCCTGCGGCAGCTCCCGGCCTGGCAGCCTCCGCAGGGCCCGTCGGCCCCGCCGACGTTCGTGGCTGCCTAATGGTGCTTTTTTGTTTTTTTCCTGTTGACATTGATCATAATTGTTAGCCCATCGATTGGCACCCGGACTTCTTGACAGAATAACAAGGAGTGCTCTGTGCCATGTTAGTCACTCGGCACCAGCTAAATCGCACCTCCTGCAATCAACCTGCAGCCGCGTCGAGCAGGGGGGACACAAAGGTCCTGTCATTCCAAGCAGGGGTGCGAATTGTTGGGCAGCAGTGGCAGAACATCAGGCTCCTGGGACTCCCCACCACCTGCCAGAGTGGGGTGTGTGGCAGCAACAGTGGTGCTGCCAGCAGAGCCAGCCCTGCTGCCTGTGCAGCCAGAGCCGCAGGGAAACAGGACGAAAAGTGAATCGTGTTGAGTGGAAGGGGCTGAGCAACCAAACCCAACGGAAAGTAGGCCCGGAATCTTTTTTACTCCTAGAACTTGGATTTGGGAGTTCAGGGTGTCCTGCAACAATGAATTAAAAATAACAAGTCTGATTTGGGGCTGGTTTAAAGCCAGCACGGCTCCTTTGAGGGCAGGGGACCAGCGTGACGCCGTTTGCCTCAGCAGATAAGCGCTGGTGTGTGCTGGGTCGTGGCCCTGCTCAGCACCAAGCTCTGTGCCAGCAATGAGCCTGTCTCCTAACCCTGCCTTAGGAGCTTGGAAAGTGTCACCTGGGGCTGAACAGACACTAGAGAAGCATCAGAGAATGTACACTCCTCCTCCCTCAGGAAAGTTTGCTTTACTGAAAATCACAGCCCTTCCCATATTTATGAATATTCATCTGTGCTGGGATCTCATTCAGCAAGGGAGCCTGGAGGGCCTGTGGGTGCTTAAGCAAAAATACAGGCACTTGACACCAAAGATGCTTGTCTAGTTAATGTGAAATCTCTCCAGTTTTCCTTTCCCAGTACATACAGAGGCTTTCTGGGATGAAATACATTATCCAACGAATCATTCATCAAAGACCTGGAACGACACACAGCGCATGTGATAGGAAAAGAAAATGGCCACCTAGACAATGGGTTAAGGAGATCCAAGAGAGACATTTGATGAGCAAAAAACTTCCTGTGAAATTGTGCTGGAATAAGGGTTAAATAGGGGACTATCTATAACATCTTGTGTCAATCAAACAGAGTCATCTGTGCAAATCTGTGGCACGATCTCAGAGAGAGCTCTGGCATGTCAGAGGCTGGGCTGGGCACGGATTAGTCAGGAGCTAGAAAGGGCTTATAAAAACCTGACATGAAAATGCTTTGCTTCGCCTGCATTTTTATAGCATGAGACTATGTACAGAGCGCTGTCATCCCTCTGGCTGCTAGGCAGAAGCAGGGAAAAACAATGAAATATATTTTGGGAAAAAGAAGGGACTTCAAAGGAGACGTCCTCCTAGCGTGGGAGGAGGGTTGCTGAGGAGCCCCCTCTGGCTTTTGGGGAGCTGGAAGGCGCCACTGGCAGACACTCCCGATAACGCCTCTCCAGCCTTTCCTTCTTTTCTTTCCCTTTGTTTTGAGTTCACGCCGATTCCAGAGCTGGCTGCCCCGTCCCTCCCGCAGGACCCCGGACCCCTCGCCAGGAGCCGCCCCCCGCCCGCTCCCCGCAGGGCTCTGCTGCTGCCTGCGGCTGCTCCAAAATTTCCTTTTCAGAAACCAGGGCAGAGAACAAGGGAAGTGGGTCCTCAATGACGTAAGTGTTACAGATCTCTGAAATAAGCTGGGCTCATTAATAGCTTTTCTAAACATTGCTGTTGCTGTTGATGATCTCCGTGGTAGTTGTCTGTGCGAAAGGGTTGAAATCTGCTGGTGAGTCTTGACATTTTCAGATCTGTGGTGGGCCACATGCTTGAAGACCCATGCTGATCGACTGCAGCTTCGCCGTGATGTGGCAGGTTGCTTGGAGGGATCCATGTCAGGATGTTTTAGGGAAGTCACTGCTAACATTGCCATGAATATACTCTCTGTGCATTGCACAAATCCCTTCCCTGGTGGGAATAAGTGTGGCAGTGCTGGAGGTCTCTGAGGGCTGCTGCAGGCAGAGGTGCAGTGCTTGTTTTAGAGTCCAGGCAGATGGACCTGCTTGGGTCTGCAGGGAAAAGCTTTCCTCTGCAGCAGCATCTTCCCTGTTGTCCTGAGGAGATCCCAACCACAGCACCCAGGAGTGCTGAGGCTCCTCAGGGCTCGGAGGGAGTGTGGCACTGGTGCCATGGCACAAGGCACAGGTGGTGCTCACTGCCACCCACTTCACAAGGAGCTTTGGGACTGTTTCATAAATTATAGCAGAACAACTCTATTCTCATCAGTGCCCAAACTGCTTAATCAGTTAATAATTTACTCCAAATAAGCTGGATTGGAGCTCTCTAGCTCAAAGCTTCAGCTGCCAGCCTCTCCGAGGGCTGGGGAGGGGACAGGGACATGCCATCGTGCAGGGCACAGGTGCCCAGGCCAGCAGGATTCTCTCATTCTTGTGCTTTGTCTCAGAGCAGCAGACGTGTTCAGCAGACCCAATTTCAGTGAAGCTTGCTTCTTGAAAATACATTTGCTTCAGTTGTGTTTTGTAAAAAGGGAGGAAAAAAAAACACAACCCCTAAATATTTTCCCTGGGATAAGCCCTGATGTTAGAGCCATGTCCCTTTCGTCCTGTCACACATGGGCTGATATTTAAGGCAGGGACTTACTGTATAACCCAGTGCCTCTGGGATTAAAAAAAAATAATAAAATATATATAGTCTCCATGGAAATGGAGGCCATATCTTTTGAAAACTGTATCAGAGCTCTCTATCCTCTCCCCTTTATCATTGTATTTTAACCTACCAGCTGCATATTTAAGAGCAGAGCTTGCAAGATGATCTTACCCTTTTTTATTATTTTCCCTCATGTGTTAAGGGAGGGAATACTGACAGGGACAAGTGACAGCTCGCTAATTATTCCCTTACTGCCACTGCTGTTCTTGTTTTGGACGTGTTGCTCATTTTCCTCTGCTCTTCGCACTGAATAATGCATGGGTCCCTATCAGTATTCATGCGGTACCTTCGGGAACTGCCAGCCTAACTAGCTGATAACTGATTCAGTTTGTAACCGGTGCCTTTGGGAGTTGCAAGGAAAAGTAGCCAAGAACAAATTTAACACTTCTTTCTCATTGCCTTAGAACATCAAGGAGAGATACAGGAGGGCTGCGCGTGAAATACATTTGTTGCCTGAAGCTGTTGGAGGTACATAACTAAAGTGCGTGCGTTTAACCCAGCGCAGGGTCAGCGGGGATCCAGATGGGAGCACCCGGGAGGCAGAGGGCGAGGGAGCCGCTGCTTGGAAGCGGTTGTTTTCAGCAGATGCCCTCTCTAGGTGTTGCAGGGAGATGCCAAGAAAAGCCACCCCAGAGCCATCTGTACCTTGGAGCCACAAGCAGTGCCCGCCGGGGGCCGGGGCAGGCTCCGAGGCCCGGTTGGTGCGGTATGAGCACGTCCGAGCAGCAGCCACGGGGCTGGAGCCAGCCCGGAGTGGGACAGGGAGCAGCTGCTGCCGCGCCCCGGGAAGCACAGGCTGCTGGTGTGGGGCTCAGGGCTGGCCCTGGGCAGCACAGCCTGCTCCAGCACAGCAAGGGCTGGGTGCTCCAGAGCACCGGGCTCCTGGGGAGAGCATCGAGCTAATGAGGAGTGGTACAAGAAAGTTCTTCTCTTCCCCCATTCAATATGATTGTGAGCAGGAAGGAAGGGAGAATGAGGTTTGGCATTTTCACCTGTGTCACGTCTAGTAAAGGTGAACAGTTGTTCTGCATACTACATGAAATACCCATTTCCTCACCCCACAGGCAGGGAGGACTGGACCTGTGCTATCAAGAGCTGCTCCATGGGAAATAGGCTGGTCCCTCCCCAGAAAGGATGAAAAACTGCGCCGAGCAGTTGGCTGAATATTCTTGCTCAATCTTGTCATCTGACATGTGTCAGATGGTGTGACCTTAACCACCCTTAATGGCATGACCTTTACCAGCACAGTCACAGTTTCATTCCTCTCCAAGTGTGTATGTATATATATTTAAACTAGTGCCACGGAGGAAGATCTGCATTGGGTTTTGGGTTGCATCAAAGTTGTCAGACGTGCCTTTTGAAGGAGCTGAAAGCAGATGGGGAGATGACCTCGTAAGTGTCCATCATGTCTCATGCAACAGACAGAAGTTCAAGCAGGAAAATATAAAAGGTCTTTCTTGGAATCATTTCACTAGTTCAAAAAAAATTAACTTTGTAGAGAAAGTATAAAAGTTCCTCTTCCAAGTAAGATCATCCAGCTGAATGCTAGACAGCAAGTGATTTTTATTTTTTTTTGTGAGGGACAATGTTCTTGAAATGCTGCCAGATTTAAGAGCAACTTCATCAAGGTCTAACAGAAGAGCCAGGGCTCTGTGGGCAGACTGGGCCAGGTGTGCACATTCCCCACCATCAGTCAAGTGCTGGCAGCTGCAAGCACTGGATTCAATCAGAGCTCCTTTGGACACAGGGCTGGGAGCAGGGGTGCTGTGGGTAGAAGGAGCCAGAGGGACAGAGTGACCCAGCTCAGGAAGCTCTTGACTCAAACAGAGCTGCTCTGTGCTCCATTGATTGTTCTCCACTGTTCCTATTTCAGGCTTTTCTGCACTTGCAGGGACATCCTGCTCTCTTGCTCCCAATACCACAAGGGAGACCAGCTGGCCACAGGGGAGAGTCCTATGTGACCAGCCCTATCAGTTCCTCCAGAAATGGGCAAAGGAGGTATTCTCTGACAGCCAACAATCTGGAGGGGGGGTGCAGAAATCAACCTCTGCCTCCTCTGGGTTCTGCAGAAGTTGGCAACAGTTTGTATTTAGAGTCTGCTAAAACCCAAGGCTAACTGGACAAAATTTGTGACATCTTAGAAGGTAGGAAGAGAGCTGATATCCATCATGCTGTCTATAATTACAGCAAAAAATAGGATGTCAATGAGAAAATGAACTTGGTAATGGCTGTGCTCCTGTTCCTTGCCCCAGTCTGCTGGAGAAGTTTGGCTGCAGCCGCAGCTAAAGTGCATGTTGTTCACTTGGCAGTGCCACTCCTGCTGCAGCCAGCAATTCCCCCAACCATAGCAAGCCTTGGAAAGACATTCACCAGTGTCTGTGCTGCCTCTGGGGAGCCCCTTGGAAGACAGGAAAAAAAAGCCTCAAGATACTATATGTCAGTCTATCTCTCACTATAATTATCTTTATTGATTGGGGAATCATTTACATTTCCGTATCTCCAAGTTTCCTGTTAGTGCTACTGTTTAGATGTGTTCATGGATCAGATTTCAAGAGATTTCAACCCAGGGAAAAAAGCCTTGTTATGTATGAACTGTATGCAAATCTCCAAAGAGAGCATTATGGTAAGAAATAACACCAGGAATCACAGC
Organism: Apus apus; assembly: GCF_020740795.1. Taxonomy (NCBI): domain Eukaryota; kingdom Metazoa; phylum Chordata; class Aves; order Apodiformes; family Apodidae; genus Apus; species Apus apus. The sequence goes on along the minus strand of NC_067297.1, from coordinate 14,319,530 downwards.
ACCAGTGGAAGGAGAACAGAGGAAGCAGCCATGTCAGCAAAGTAATTTTTCTCAGCGTCCCCAACATGGTCATGATCTGCACAGATTTCCTCCCAATATTTACTCAAAATAAAGAGCAGAAACACTTGAGGACACAAAGCCACCAAACTAGAAATTCATCTTTCCTGTAGGTTTGGGTTGTGTCCTGAGGGGATGGCTCCTCTTGCAGACAGATACACAGAAATAGCTGCTTAGCTTGGGTTTAGAAACAGCTGAGGATGGCTCCTCAGAGTGTGCTCTCCCCTAAATATTTGCTTCCTTCTGCTGGCAGAAATCCTGCTTATTTTCTTTCTGATTACCCCCTGTTCTATGGCCCAGCATGTTTTCTGCTGCTTGTTGGGGTCTGAAATGCTGCTTCCCCCCAACACCCCAGTGCCAGGCAGGGTCTCTTCAGCCTGGGGTTCCCTCTCCAGGAAAGCAGGTTTGCCCATTTGTGTCTGGACACTGACTGCAGCTGCAAAAATACCTTTAATTGACGAAAGGTGTGCAATGGCCCTGTCTGGAGTCAGACTTCAGGTGCAGCACTGGCTAGTTACTATTATCCCTGCAGGAATTAAAAATGCAAACCTGTGCTTAGTGGATGGGGAGGGGGAAAGAGCAGGGGAGTTTTCTGCATTCCTCAGATCCTCAGTCCTAGCACACTGAGGCCTGACATGGACACATGCACTGCAGACAGGGTGCTGTTTCCCTGCATGGACTGGGAACATCCCAGTTACCAGGGCTCAGACCAGTCCGTGCCCAGACTCGGCATCAGGGCTGCAGATACCTCTGAAAACAGCCCCTTGCTTCTCTCTTCCCAGCCCCTTACATGCAGCCTGCTCAGTCTCACCCAGACTAGACACAGAATCTGTGCTCTTAAATGGATGTTTTTCACATTAAAGAGCTGCACAAACATTTTATTTCCCATTTGTGGCCCTTCTGCAAACAGCAGAGAATCCACTCTTTCCTCCAGAAGATTTGTGTCCGAGGGAGCTCCCAGGCTGACATAAAGCTGCCCATACTTTCAAGAGGCCTCTCTGGTAAGCTCTTATTTCTTGGATTCCTTCCCAAAATGAGGCAGTATCACTTATGGGAAGCAGCAAATAGGAGTGTTATGAAGCATTGAGAAAACCTTTCCGTTTCAGCAGAGGCACAAGTGTCATGTCTCTACAGAAATATCAATTATATTTCCTGTACAGCTAATGAGATAGCAGTTGGCAAACATTGGCAGGTAAACAGTCAAACACAGCCTAGCACATAGTTTGGGCTTTTTGAATTAATTTTTCCCATTATAAAAGCATCCCTGAGCGCTGCACCCTCTGGCATGCCCAGATAAAGAGCCCACAGTAACCACTGGAGCACAGGGAGCCCCTTCCTCCTATGGCTGCACAAACGCACCGGCACCTCCAGCAGGAACAGACGTTGCCAGCTGATGGAGCCTTGACCATCACCCCTCAAACCCCCTGTAAATGTGTTTTGATTCCATGGTTTTGACTACATCATATAACCTCATTCAGTGAAACCTCCATTTCTCTGTACCCTGGGGATAGGCAGGACCTCAGCCGCTTCCCCATGTCCCTGCACTGGCCACAGTGCCAGCACCATGTCCAGTACCCAGAGAAGGAGATATTTTGTGCTGGAATTTGTCTGTTCAGGCTGGAAGACACTCTGTATTAATATATCCAGGTTAATTTCAAATGACTCTAGCATTGAGTAAATCCCAAGGCACCCACAGTACTTTTCAATGGGGGCACCAAAGTTACCTGTAAGTGGGAACCTGCTCTGCAGACCAGGAAACAGAGGCACAGGCTGGCCAACTTGGCTCCTCTGAGATTGCCACCCTCTGCTAAAAAAGCCATTTTCTCCCCACAACATATGTATTTTACCTCATCGGAGCTTCCTTTGCTCATTTTTACTGCTCTGTTCTTTCTAGTGAATAAGAGAGCATATCTGATTCAGCATTATTATTAATCCCATATGTAGCTTATGAAGGGAGGAAAAAGCAGTAATTAAGTGCAGTCATAAGTTAAAAGAATCAAACATGTGTTTCTTGCTTGCCTAATATCTGGCAAATGCCTTGTGTTTACTCAGTCATCTGCCTCTGATTCGGCTGAATTGGGAGGTTTTTCTAACCGACTGCATGCTCCCTTTGTCCCAGCCATGGACACACAGGGCTTTGTGGGATGGCCTTTATCTTCCAGAGTTTTCTACACTCAAATCTCCACCAGAGGCAGCACCCATCCCTCCACATAGGTATACTTGTGCTTTCTCAAGGGCAGCTGGCTCTCCCAAACTACCACCACAATAAACAGATTTCAGCCTCAAATCTGAAAATGCCCACAAACTTCTACTCAAAATGAAGCCAGCAGAAAGGTTAAGAATTTGTCATAGGCTGCCAGGAGTGGGGCAGCTGGGTGGGGATGCTGGAGAGGGGCAAGGATCAATGCTGGTACCAGGCACTGAAGAGAAAACCGGAAAGAGGCTTCAATGCTGTAAGAGGGAAGAATGAAACTAAATACTAAGAAAAGGTTGGAAAGAGTCCAAAAGAGCAGCAGGAATTGTCAACAAACAAACAAAAAAAGACTGAAGGGCAGCAGGCTGTAAAGACACAGAGAACCTATCCAGGCAAATACCTTCAGGGATACAGTGGTACTGGAGATGGCAGGAACCCCAGAGCCTGGTTCCAGCCCAGCATTTTGCTGCAGCACCTGCAGCTGGACCCTAAAGGGTGCTGAGAGGCTCCTCCCTGCAATCTTGCTCCTCACAGGTGGACACCCAGGGCAGGCGAGTCCTATATAAGGGTACAAGCATGAGCCTTCTGAGAAAGTGGGTTTAGGTAAGTTTTGTGGGGGTTGATTTTGTAGTTTAAGGTAAAGTGCAATTGTGTGGTTTTAGTTTAAGCTTTTTCTGAAACAAAAAAGCTCTGTTGTTTTGTGGAATGCTGGTGTTAGCTTGGGGATGGTCTACAGCTTTATCTGGAGGGTGAAATTCCTGCTTGTTGCTCCTAGGAGCTGCTTTCCTGTAGCTGTTTTCTGAGTCTTTTTGAGAAAGGACCTTCTAGACTGAGAGTAAGGTAACTCTTTGGGGAAAAAAACATGAATTAATAGCAGTGTACTGGTAAGGTGTGAACAATGAGGAGAACATAAACTTTTATCTAGTCCTAATACAATGAGTTTTCAGTGCTTTCCTCCCTCTCAGTCTCTCTGAAATAAGAATGAGTTATGAGCTCTTTCTGAGTTGCTCTCCCTCAGGCACTGGAGGGTTTTAGAGTTTGCCCTTGCCAGGGTTAAGATCTGCTTCAAGGTACTTGACCAGCAGGCTGTGGACTGAGGTGGATGGAGTTGGAGAGAGTGTGAGAGCTGGGCTTGGTTCCTGTGGGTGGTGTGAGGGCTGGCCTGGCTCTGTGGCTGAGGGGGAGCTTCAGGAGAGCACACAACCTCTATAGGCTATTTTAGTTCCTTAAATATTAAAAGAGCATACTCTGAAGTACAAAAAGTTCAACCTTGTGTTCCTGAGACCCTGAGGAGCACCTGCCCCTGTACGGGCTGTGGGTGCCCTGCTGTGCCCCAGGCTGGGTGTCTCTCTACCATTCCCTTGGATGTGGCTCCAGGAGCTTGGCATTCCCACCCAGCCCTCCTGCCCTGTTTTTTGCTTGCTATTCCCTCCATCCAGAGGATCATTTTTCAGACAGCCCCAGTGCTTTGCCCTGCAGTCAGACTATTTAGTCTGGTTTTGGTGACCCTGTCTGACTGTTCAAGAATAAGCTCTCAGGTTTCTCTTTTCTCTGCAATCACTATACTTTTTTTTTTTTTTTAAACAAATACATACCTTGGAGCCTTCCCCTCTCAGAAGGACTTAAGGTGGTCCCATTCCCCTTCCTCTGCGAGAAGAGACTCTCAGAATAGCTCTGGGATTTGCGTTCCTTTGCAATTGTGCTACACGGAGTGCTGGGTTACCTTCCCTTATTACTCACTGCAGAGTGGCCATTCAGAGCCAATATTTACAAAAAAGCCTCTAAAACTCTGGGAATACCCATGTTCTAATATACAGGCAGCACTTATCTCTGAGGATGAAAGCAAAGACGCCACTAGAGTTTTCTTTGGAGAGCTGATGATATAATTTTGGGTTTGACTAATATGTGCTGAGAAAAGCTCATTGTGCTTTAAATGTTAATTCCAAAAGCTTTTTAAAATCCCCATAAGCTGTCTCCTTTGTGCTGCCCAGCCACTGTCCCCCCCGTGGGCAGGGTTCACGCTGCGCCGTGCGGAGGCTGCGCCCGCTGCTTCACTTGGGTTTAAATCCTGTGCACCCTCCAAGGAGCTCAGCCCCTCATCAGGGGCTTCACGATTTAGGCATTGCTACTCCAGCTTCTGAAACACCACAGTGCCTAAAAGTGCAGGGTGGCTTATTGAAACACTGGGCTCTGTAAGGGGTTAGAAGTGTGAAATATATTTCTTCATAAATAACAAGCACAGAATATATATTTAAAATAAAACATGAGGGACCGATGCCATAATGTATAAAATTCCTGGAGCTTCATGCTCTGTGCTGTGCAAGTGCTGACTGTGACAAGGGGAGGCCTTTGCATCAGTCAGAAAACACAAGTGAAGCAGCACCTGGTGCTGGGCTGGGGTAGCTGGATTAATCCCCATTTATTGGGCCTACTGCAAAGCACAATAACCACTGGATGCAGATCGTTCAGCTGCTGTGTGTTAATGAAGTCTGCATTAATTAGCCACCGTGGATTGATTTTCATGATTTGTCTGTCTGGGCCTCTCAAATGGGTCTGGAGGAACTTGGTGCTTGACCTTCAGTGTGTTCAGTGAGAGGGGAGCCACCTCACTTCCCAGGCTGGGGGGCCAAATTGCCATTCCTGGCTTGGGGAACCTCCCTGGAGGGGCAGCCTCCCCCTCTGGCTCCATTCTTCCTCCTACCCCCTATTTGAAGTTGGGGCTTATTTCAATGATTCTTGCTTCTGTGGAGGGAAAGGCAGTGACTTCCTGGCCCTGACAGATCGGGGTCCAGGGCCAAGAGAGACCCAAGGCCCTCACAAGCCTGCAGTAATTGTGTCAGGGACCTTAGTTGCAGAAATACCCCCAAGTTGCTTTTAAAGAGCGTTTGGAGGGGTCTGGGCTCCACACAGCCCAGGAGCTTTTCAAGTGGAACAGCCTGCAGCTATTACAATAAACACCTCAGCCGCAACCTGTCTCTCATTTGCATATTAGCAGCCTTAATTTTGATGAAATATGCAAATGTATGCAAAATGAAATTCATCTCATAATGACACAAGGCGATTAAACAATTTTTATGCTTAAATATTCTGTTTAATGAAATCAAACAGACCCATGCGTGTGACAAATTTGCCTCAGCATGGAGAAATTAGTGGATATCAAAAAACTAACACAGAATCCCAAACATGGGACATACTGCGCTGGGCCTTGAAATCGCCTCTTCAGCTCGAAAATAATCAGTGTTTCTGATAACCAAATGAACTGGAAATTATATTACAGAGAACTGCTAAAATAAGTTAGTGGCAAGGTACTTTGTTTCTTACTCTCCAAAGAAATCCTTCTCTCCTGCCATCTTTTATTTATGTTCCACATGTTGTGTAAACAGGTTCTTTTTGGATATTTTTGTGTTTTAAGTAAAAAGATGATCATACAGCCTTTTACAGCTGCAGACAAAGTGTCCTTGGTGGCTCTGGCATGGCTGGAGGGTCTGGTGGTGCTCCTGCTCTGAGCCCCCATCCCGCTGCCAGCCCTGTGTGCTGTCATGGTGCTGCAGACACTTGTGCTGTGGGATGCAGGAGTCTGGAGCAGAGCACCTGGACTCTACTGCCCAGAGCTTGTGCCAGGCTGATCCAAGGTTTCCTTTGCCTTTCTCTGCAGCCAGCCAGCCCTGCTCAGGGGAGCTGGAGCACAGCACCAGCTGCTGTTGGTTTAGTGGTTGGTGGCTCTTGCTTTCCTCCAAGAGCTCCTTCCTGTCATGGGGCAGTCCTGGTACCTCCCTGTAGTCTCTGGCAGCAACTGGCATGTCTATACAGGCTGAAATGATAGCAGGGTTGGAAATGATCTTTGCTTTCACCCGTCATTTCAGACTCATCCCAAATTTTCTGTCTGGAATCTTTTTTGCCTCTCCCACCCAGATTTTCCTGTTTCCTCCCTCTTACTCCCTTGTGTCTTGGCTGATTTCAGCTGTGCTCTCTCCCAGCCATGTTTCTCTTGGTTTCTCTTCTGCATGTTCCTAATTCCTCCAAGTCCTGTGTCTTTTGCAGTTGGTGGTATTTGCAGCTTATCCCAGCTGAGTGTCATCTGTAAACTTTCTTGATAGTGTGTTGATTCTCTCAGAGTATTAACGGTGCTTATGAGGTGCTTATGAGGTGGCCTAGTGTCTGCCAGAGCTGCTCTCACCCCATTCCCCCCGTGATGCACACCCTGCTGCTCCAGTTTAGCTGCAGGTTTGGAAGAGCAGCCCAGCTCTGGCTCCCAAAGCCCGGCAGGTGAGTGGTGCTGGTGCTGCAGGCAGCTCTGCAGCCCCTACACACCACCCGGGGCTTCCTGCAGCTGGAAATGCCATCACTGCCTTCCGAGGCACAGCTGCCTTGTAACTCCTGCTCTCTCCCCTTGGCCTCACTCTCCCCTGTGCAGCACGTCCCTGACTTCCCCTCCTCTCCTCCTGGACTGTCACTGTGTAATTGATGATTTTAGGGAGTAGTTGACTCAGGCTGCCTGGTTTTGCTCTGTAAATTCATTCCTGTAGCCTGGACCTGGGAGGCTGGTGCCTTGCTGTGGGAGTGTAGGACTGGAGCCGGGCGACTCCAGCCAGGCTGGGATGGCTTTGGCTCTCCTTGGTCCCAGGGAAATGGCCTGATACGCAATTTGTCCCGAGGGATCAAGGGCATCCTGGGGAGCACGCTGTGCTGCACCATGCCATGCTGTGCCACGCCACATTGCCATGCAGAGCTGTGCCACACACAGCCAGTCTCCCCAGTCCAGTTACCAACTGGGAGCTGCACAAGCATTTTTGGCACCTTCTTGCCCCCAAGGGAGACCCTCAGGCTCAGAGCTCTGGGCAAGCCCCCACCAGCCCCAGGCAGGGGATGGGCACCCTTGGTGCCTCTGCCCCATCCATGCTGCCCTGGACCAGGCTCCCCTCCGTGTGCCAAAAGCAGCAGGGGGTGGGAGCTGCGGTGCTGGACCCGGGCCCTGCCAGGCCTCATAGCACAGCTGTGATGGCAGAGCAGAAAGGCAGCGAAACCCTAGCACTCCTCGGGGATTAACCTCACAGAGAGGGACACAGTGGGTGTGGGATGCTCCCATGAGAAATGCTGGCTTGGCCCTGGCCTCATGGAGCACTCCCAGGAAGGCTCCTGGCTGGGATTCCCACAGCCCCTGTGTCCCCCAGTCCCAGCACTCCTTGGCCGGTGCCACGACTGGTGTCCCAGCCTCATGCTCTGCCTGTCCTCTGCATTTAAATCATTCCTAAGGCAACAGGTTATGGGCTGTGAAGTCCTTAAATTATCTGAGAAAGTTTATGAACTTTCACAGCAGAAAATGAATGTGACATTTCCTCACCATAATAAATGTTCATCAGAAATGACTCGATCCAAACAACCTTGTGCTACAAAGCCATTGGGCCATGAAAAACCTTTGGCAAAACAATCTCCTCTAAACATGGCTGTGCTGGAATTAGGGCTGATTATGATCAGATGACTTAGTATTTTGACCTTGTTATATTCCTGTTATTTTGACAATTCACTGAATATTTGTGATATTTCACTCCGGATGAGTATCCCCACAAAATGAGGTTTTTATTTTTCTGTGTGGATGTAGCTTGATCAACAAGAGATGAGGCACCATATGCTTTCCTTGCTGTACTTTCTCATAGGCCATTCTGGACTAACAAAAAAGGATGCAGAAAGATGTTGTTAATCCAGAAACCATCTAGCAAAAATGCACCCAATTTTTTAATGATTGGGCCTGGTGCTGTGCTGAGCTCTGCTAATGCTGGGAGCTGCAGCAGCTCTGTTGCAGTGCTCAGGAGCTGTGCTTGAGATGGCTGGAGAGCACTGAGGAGCAATCCTGGCCCTGTCCACATGTGGTTCCTGCACTAGGGGGTTATCTTCAGGGACCAGACAAGCAATACTTGAATAAATAGGCAAAGTGGCTGCAATTCTGAGCTCACATTGTGTTATAGTAATCAAAGGGTAAAACTGTTTTTCTCTGTGACCTTGTTACAACAATTTGTGAAGTCTGTGGAGAAAACTGCATGTCTAAATCAATCCTCCCCTCAGAGAGCATTACTGCTCCTCTCTCTGAAGTCAATTAAAAAGGAGCTTTAGATGGGGAAGGGGACAAGGGAGGGTGTGGAGCTGCGGGGACTCAGTGAAGGTTGGTGGGCATCAGGCCAGGCGCTGCAGGAGCTGCTGTTGGGGACGGACCTGGATGGAAGTGCAGGGATAGGTGGGACCTTGATATCGCCTGTTACTTGATTTGCTTTTGAGAGTGTGAGCTTGAGTTTGTTGTAAAACCTCCCGGCACAATTGGAGGGCTGCCTGTTATTACCAGTCTAAATAAATACGGGTTAGCAACAAATTTGAAACATCTGCTGGGGATGCGACTGTCTCTCTGTTGAGGCTTTCCCAGTGCTGCAGTTGTAGGAGCGAGGAAGGCGAGTGGGAGGTGGCTCCCCGGGGCCTCGGTGGCTGTGGGGTCTGTCTGACTGGTGGTGCCGGGGCTTCCCTCTCCCTGGGATCTCCAGTGCTCCCACCGCTGCCCCAGGGCAAAGCTGGACCGAGCAGAGCTGGGCTGGGGATCCCACGGCCCCTTCCTGGCTGGGAACAGCGTGGTGTCAGCTGCTGGACAAAGGTGTTGGCTGCTGGACACAAGTGTCAGCAAAGGCCTTGGTGTCTCTGAGGCTGGTGGTGTCCAGAGCCCCAGGATGCTAAAGCAGAAATTGTATCTGGAGTGGCTCAGGCTTTAAAGCCATTCTCAGACCCCTCCTGCTCAAAGAATGTTTGTGCCAAAGAGCTGAAATCCAAGACAAAAGCTGCCCAACAGAGCAGCTGAGCACCGAGGATGAGGAGGGCACTGGAGGTGCTCCTGGACCTCCCCCGGCCTCCCCAGCACCCATGGCCAGAGACTGAGCTCAGCTGCCCGTGGAGATAAGATAAATGCAGGGGGAAGAGGGAGGGCTTTCTCACAGGAACCTTGTGGGAAAAGCAAAACCTCATGTCGTGGTTCACTAACTGCCCGCCTAATGATATCCCGAGGGAGCCAGTCAGGCGTCATAAAACCAGGCAGTTTGCCCCGGAAATAGGTGAAGAGATGTAAATGTGCTGGAGAGATATGAGTGTGCTGCCCTGGGGGAGCTAGGCCCCTCAGGGAGCTGGGGTGGGTGCCCCATGGTGCCAGGGACAAGGCTCCCAGGGGGACCTGGCCCCCCGAGACTGCACAAGGATTTATGGTGGGGGCTGCGGCTGGGCCAGGCCTCCCTTGCCTGTGTTGGTGCTGTGGCCCTGGGGTCCTGAGCTCACTGGTGCTGGTGGCATGTTTTGGAGAACCTACTGGGGGGCACGGTGCCATGTCCCCAGCATGGAGCACTGGCAGTGGCCAGGATACATCCTTCCATGGTCTCATGTGTGCAGGGACAGCCAGAGCCAGGCTGGGAGCCTGGAAGTGCAGCTCAGGTGAGCACTTAAATTCAGCAGCGTGTTTGATGTTTGTTGAATGTGCACGAGCCTGAAGATTGTAGCATGTTAGTGCCAGTGCAGTGCTGAGCCAGGCTGGGGGCTGCCGGTGCAACAGTTGTATTTATTTTCAGATGCACGGGATGAGTGGCACTGAGTAAATAGTAGTGCCTGCAGCAGTGGAGGCAGCGTAGGGTGCAGGCTGCGAGTGCACGCTTGGGGCCTACTGTGAATTAAGCACTGGAGGATGTCGTGGAGACGAGATCCACGGTAACCTCATGCACCAGGAATTCAACAAAGCCACCTTGGCCACCCTTATCCTTCCTCCCTCAATGTCTGAGACAGGCCAGACCCTGTCAGCTGGTCATCTGTCTGGATCCTCCTAAATCAGTGCTCCGCTCTTGCTTGTTCCTGAACATGATCCTATCTCCTCGCTGTTGGCCAGCAGCCAAACACAATCACTTCTCTGAAAGACTCACTAAATATGTTCAGCAAAAGAATTTAATTAGCCTCTTTCTCTTCCACATGAAGCTTTCTAAGAAAAAAAAAAAAAAAAGGGAGGGTGGGGGGTGAGTGTGGAGGGTGTGTGGAGGAAAAGCAAGAAGCTTCTTGCCTTCCAAATCCATCTCCTCAGCTCATTGTTGCAGCCCTGCTGCCCTACCAGGGATTTTAGTTTATCTCCAGCTCGGAGAGCTGAGCCCAGGGAGCAGAGTTTGGTCCTGCCCCTCCCTGTGCTTCCAATGGAAGGAGGTGGGCATCTTCCTCCTGCTGAAGGAGTCCCTTTTCTGGGCCTTGGAGTTTAAGGATTGTTTGGTTGGGATTTTTGTTGTTAGTCTGAACTCCTGTGAGAGATGAATCACAGCTACAGAGGCCTGGCTGAGTGGACACAGGTTGTGCTGGAGCACCTGAATGTGGGGGAGCACAGGGACTGGCATGTGGGGTAGCCAGGGTGGGCTGGGGGAGTGGGGGGAGCTGGAGTGGGCTGGGTCATCCTGGTGAAAGATGCTGAACGGGACCTCTGCAGCACTGGCACCAATATCAGGGTCTGCAGCTGCTGTCTGGACCTGGATGAACGGTGCTTGATTCCACAGTGTGGCCAAAACCTCACCTGAAAATCCTCGCTCTCCCCATTGGTCAGAGACCGTGAGCACATCAGCCTTGCACTTTTTGTCAGTTAATTTCGTGTCTGCACCTGAGGCCCAGGACAGGACCTGCATGGTCCGTGGGGAGCAGATCCATGCAGATGGAGCCCAGGACCCCTTGGATCTGCTGGTAGGGCTGGCTGGGGTGCCTGCTGTCAGGCTAACGAGTTGGGAACCAATTTGTTATGAAATTTATGAAATGTTATGCAACTGCGAGGAACCAAAAGACAGACTCTCTTAAAATGATATCCTTGTTAATAATCTCCTTCATCCATCATTGCTGCTCAAGGATCCTCTTGCTTTTATGCAGAACATAAATTATTGGGGGTGAGGGGAGGGGCTCTCTAGGCAACAGGAATTATAAACAGCTGGTTGACCACAAATTACACCTCTGGCATCATCAGTGAAGGGACGAGGGAGCAGCACTGAGCCATTTCTGAACCCCCTTTTGTTTTCCCGAGTAGTTACCCAGAATCACTCACCACCTCTGCAAACCTTGGCCATCCCTTTTCTTTCATAGCATCTGTGCAATGTGGCCAAAGTTAATGCTGATGTTGGCTTTGTGTGAAGCTAAGGGTTAAGGGCAAGGGATCAAACCACAGAATGTGTAGTGAATGCAGCTTTTCTTGTTCATGCTGCATTGTGATATATTTAAACTTTCATTTAGCATAAATACTGTAGGTCAAACACCAGACAGATTCACCAATTATATTTTCCCCTATTAGATGAAATATGTTTCTAATTTGGCTATCGTTTTGTTTTATTAGACCTGTGGCAGCAAGGGTGACCCTGTTTCAAAATAACCTTTCTGATCATTTAGCCCTAGTCTTTTGCAAATAGAGCTTATAAAGCAAAAAATGTGCCAGTCTATTTTTTAAGTGAGGGTGATGTGAACCCAGTTCCTTCCCCGGGCTGCGCAGGGGCCCCCGCGGAGCGCCGGAGCCCTCAGCCAGCGCTGTGTCACTGCCGCCGCTCCGCACGGCGCAGCGAGCGCTGCAGCCCCGTCTGCAGAGTTCAGAACCTAAGTGGTGTTCATTTTGTGTGGTGAATTTGGGCCAAAGGATTTTTGTCTCTTCAGAATGTAATAAAATACAGCATTAGCGTTTCCTGGGTTTAAAAGCCTTCGAGCCTGGCGGCCTTTGAGCGCTGGCTGCGAGGCCGGCGCAACGTGACCTGCCGGCCACAGCCACGGGTCCAACTCTTTTTCCTTTCCCCTGAACCAGACAGCACACATCCATCAGGTGTCTTCCAGCATCAGCTTTTGCTTTGTGTATGTGGTGAACACCAGGTAGATTAGTTATTTTTTACTTTATGCCATTCTATTTTTCTCATGGCTTATTCGATCTGATCATTTGACCAAGGGCTTTATTTCCTCTGGGCTCTCAGGGAAAGCTCAAGGCCTCTCGGAGCCCCCAGCCCCTTTCACCCCCAGCTTGAGGTCTCCATGGCTCACTGGTTGGTGCTGCTGCCCCTGTCATGCCTGCTGACAAACCCATGGAGCAGGTTGACAGCGTGCCTGAGGAAGCATTCCTTGGCACACAGGGCCTCCAGTCAGCTCTGCCCCTCCATGGAGCCCAGCTGCCATGGGTGCTGCTCACACATGGACATGACAGGGTGGAGAAAGTGAATTTGTTTCCAGGTAGGACCTTAACTTGGGAATATTGCCCCTGGGAGGTAAAACCCTAGTCCTGCACAGCATATATGCTGAAAATTAACTATGGACTTGAATTCTGTCCTGTGAAAAGAGATGAACTTTGGAACTGAGGGTGTGGAAAACAGCACATGGCTCAGGAAAGTGAAGCAGGTGCAGATCACCAAAATGCTCTTCAGCTTTTCAACATTGATCATTCCAGTTTCAGTATCCTGAAAACTGAAAGGGGATCAAATGTTCCCAAATGGTGAAATCTCTAAATATGAAAAAAGCACATGTGTTTTTTTAAGAGTCCCATGGTCTGAATGCTGCAAGTTACAGCAGTCATAAATTTTATTTAAAGTCCTATTAAAGCATATTCTGTTTACAGTGTCTGCTAACTGTTCTGGGGACTGGCTGAAGACTAAAAAACCCCTAATTTCTTTTATTCAGAAGAATGGGGAGGAGCACTACGATGTTCTCACAACAACCTCAAATTTCCATGAGCTGCGTCTGCTGCTGCTTCAGCTTCTCCAGCCGGTTCAAGTTCTTCCAGTAGCTTTTCTATGACAATTTTTCTTACAAAAGTACTACTTCACATACGAGACAGGATATTTGTCTTTCCCGAGTAAAACCCCTGCAGGTGCTGGTATCCCTTACCAGATAGGGGTCGATTATGCAGAAATAAAACAATAAAGATGGGACATCTACATACAAATGCACCAGAGAAGGAACATCTCTGTAATTGTGAGACATCTCAGCAGTGTAACACTCTGTGTGCCTCTGCCTGGTCCTGGTCTGTCCCTGAGCACCATTCCAGTGTTGGTGATGGGACTGGTGGAGCAGCACCACGCTCCAGCATTTGCAGCATTCCCCAGGGACACCCGGTGGGACTTTCCTCCCTTGAGAGCCCAAGGTGCTCCTCAGCAAGCAGTGCTGCTGTGATGGCTTCTCTGTATTGCTGGTGTCAATGAAATGTTGTTAGATATGAATTCTGGTTTAACTTCCAGAAATAATAGGATGTGGCTTTCCCTTATATTTGGAAACTTGCCCATGCAAGCCTATACACTGTGTTTTCCTATCCAGCGCCAGGGTGAACTCAGGGATTTTTAGGCATTTCATTTGAAATATTTTAATTTCAGCATTTCCAAAGTAATTTTTTCCTGTGGTTTATTGCCTAAGAAACAGGGCTATTTAAAGTAAGATGAAGGTAAATAGGAAGGCTGGGTATTTGCCTCTCTCTGGCTGTGCTCACCGGGGCCGTGTGAGGTTCCCAGCTCTGCACAGGAGTCAGGGCTGGGAGAGGAGACAGTTTTATCTTCTGCTGGCCTGTGCACATGGATAATCCCTCTGGGCTGTCCAGAGCATGTTGCTGGCTTCGGCTAACTCAGGGGTGAAACCAGAGCATGAGGAGGGGGAACCTCAGGGGCTCAGCAGGGCTGTCCAAGCCCCTTGGCTGGCTCCATCGTGCCCTGTGCAGACACAATCAGGGCCTCAGTGCACACATGGAGCTGTAGCCACTGCTTTGACTGCACAGGATGGGTCCCTCCTCCCAAGGACCATGGCTGGAGCTGGATGAGGGAAATGTTGGTCATCCCATTGTGCTGGAAGGTCCAGAAAGCATCCCCATGTCCTTGCTCCTGTCCTGGCCTCAGAGCTGGGATGACCTTGCTGGCAGAGTCCAGGTCCTCTGGGCTGTGGGTCTGGGGCTCTCCAGGATGTGCTCATCTGGAGACTTCTGCTGCATGAGACATAACTGAGGAGATTCTACAGCAATGGAAAAGTTATTTTCCTAAACAGACATTAATGTTTTTTCCATTAATTGGAAGAAATTCTGAGGCTAAGGAAAACCTTAAAGTGATATCACTGTGAAAAACTGCAAAAAATCCACACTGAAAAGGGCTTATGAAATCCAGACTTTTCCCAGCCAAAGGGGACTTTAAAATAAGCCCCTCTTCCTACTCCCCTGGAGCCTCCGTGGTGTGAGGACTGGAGATAACAAAAGGCATCTGCCTTCAGTGGGGCAGAGAGGTGGGGAGATGGCTTTGGCTGGCACAGGGAGCAGCCACCCACCCCAGCCCACCCTGTCCTACCCTGTCCCATCTTATCCCATCCCACCCCATCTCACCCCACCCCATCCTGAAATGTGCTCCTGCAAAAATGCTAGCCTGGCTCACACACCCCAATTAGCCCTGTGCATAATTGTTCACAGAACTGGAACCTTAATTTGCTTTTAATTCTTCCAATTTGCCTAGTCCCCCAGTATCTCCCTGCTCTGTCAGACGTTCTCTGTTCCAACACAAATACAGATTTTTCTGGAAATGTGATTTATTTCCCCTAATTTTGATCTCTTCTTGCATTCTTCAGTTTAAGAAGCAAAACCCGTGAAGAGTTTGGCTGACATAAGTATTTGTGGAAAGGTTTTCTTTTATCCCCTCTTCCATATTTTTTCTCAAAAACAGCTACCTAAATCCAAATAAGATTAAGAGAAAAACCTTTAAAATGGGTTACATTAATTTAGTAACTAGATCCTTTGTAACGATGAAAGAAGCACAATATTCTTATGTAATAAGTCCTGCTTTATAAATGCATTAATTCTTAAACTATATTGTTTTAATAAACAAGGCTCTAGACATGCCCAAGGGCACTGTTACTCTCAGAAGAGTTTTCCAAGAAGGCTTGTGTTGTTGGATTATTATTCCATGACTTCCAAGTTCACTGAGTGGAGCTATTTTTTTTTATACTCATATTGCAGTAAAAACAACAACTTTCAAATACTTTGTCAAGTAGATTGGGAATCAAAATGGAAACTATTTGTGTAGGATGGGAAGTGCTGAAAGGCTCTTGTTTCATGCAATTAGATTTGGAATCTGGGGCCTGGCTCACATGTTTTTCAGAGGTGTTTGCAGAGGCTCCATGACCAAGGGGTGGAGGTGCAGGACACAGGGGACCAGGGGGTCCCAGCCTGCTGTGCAGGGACACAGTGGAGAGAGCTGGGAAAGGCCTGGGAAAGCTGTTGTCCCGGAGCAGCTCATGCCATCTTTGAAGGAGGGAATATTCATGTGAATTCACACTGTTTGATCACTGGCAACGTGTCCCTGGGCAGTTTTTTACCGTTGCACCCACCACAGGGCACAGGTCTCCTGCCCGGCCTCGCTGCCGCCCCGCGCCCGGCTTTCAAACCGATGCAAATGAAGGGAAGTCTCACCCATTCGTGCCTCCGCCGAGTATCTTCTGCCTTATTTCCTTGAATTATTAGCTCTCTTTTATTGGGTTTGGCTTGCAGGAGGATGACTATTTCATCCATCAAATCAGAATCTTTTTAACACTAATACTGAATTTATAGAAGTGGTTAAACGGAGTGTTGACAATATAGACAATGTGTTTCTGATTAACGCTGCAATTTAACGTGAAACTGCCAACTGCCGAGGGTTACTAAAACAGAGCAGCATTTTTCCAGACCCAGTGGGCTGGAGCTCAGCGTCGCAGCACGAGCAGATGTCAGACGCCGTGCGAGGGACGGGCTCTGCAGCCAGGGAGCTTTGCTCTTCCCCCAGCAGCCGTGTCTGCACTTCGCTCTTCTCCTTCCATTGTCCTGCCCGGGTGCGTTTGCCGGTGCAGGTTAGTGGCAGTGGAACATTTCCCTGCTGTTCCCCAGGGAAGGGGAGGGGGACGCCTTTCCCAGCTCCCTCCAGAGGGTCCCTGTCCCACCCGCAGGGCAGGGGCTGGCAGCATCCCACCCCGTGTGGACAGGGGCTGCCGTGGGGCTGAGCTGCACCCCCTGGCACCAGCACCCAGCCCAGCGTGGGTGGGGAGTGGGCTGGGACCCGACAGCCCGTCCCTCTAGCTTTGACGGACAGCAAAGCAGATTGAAATAGCCGCCTTCTTTTTTTCCTTCCTTTTTTTTTTTTTTTTTTTTCCCTCTCTCCTTAATATGTGACACAAAAAAGGAGGAGTTGTACAAAGGAAATGGCAATGGGAACAAAAGGGAGAGGGAGAGAGGGGAGTGGAAGGAGAGCTGAGCCATCGCTGCGGTGTCTGACAGTGCTGGGTGATCACAGCCGACACCAGACGTGTCGCTTCTACCTGAGACCTCCTCGGAGAGCACCCACAGGACCAGAGCTTTGATTCCCTCCTTTCCTCTCCTTGTTAATCGCCTTCAGTTGCAATACTGAACTTCTGAAATTCAACAGCTACTAAAATATCAAGTATTTAGGGCCGGGAAAACCTTGTGGAGTGGGAGGGTTGGCAAAATGTTTAGACTTCTCCAAGTTCAGAGCTGCACTTGGAGCTGAGGAGTTTTCTTCCTCTAGTTTTACATGTGCTGGGTTTGCTTCTTGTTCATGAGGGATTCAGTTTTGGAAAAAAAACATCTTCCCCTTGTGCAGAGTAGAGCTAGAAGAGCCAAGCAACCCTGGGCAGGGTCTGAAGAGCTGGGTAGTCCTAGGCTGGCATCTGCCCTCCCCGTATAAATTTCACGGCCGTGGTGGAGCTGTGACCACTGTGTCACTGTATCTCAGATGCCTGGGCTGCTTCAGACTTGCTGAAACCAGGCTCATCCCGAGGTAACACCAGTGAAGGGGATGATCTCCAGGCTTGGGATAAAATAAAATAACTTTTAAATTTCAACTCAAAGCTTGAACTAAAGCCTGGCTGACCCTTGTCTAAGCTCCCTTTTCCTACCCCCCCCTCTTAGAGTCCTCCCCCATCCCCAAAATATTTCGACCCGTCTGGCCTTGTTTAAGAGTCAGCTTCAATAGTACCTTTGTTAAGGGTAAAATCTCATTACATGTGAGGTAAGAGGAAATGAAAAAGTGTAAAATATCCAGATTTATTACCTGTTGTCTTCTGAGCACTTGAAAATCAGGAGCTGAGGGCAAGGGGCAAGTGGTATCAAAGTTTGAGCCCACAAGCCCTCCCCTAGCTGCTGGTGCTGCCTCCTGTTCTAAGGGCATCACTTGCTCCTAGAGCTGTTGTATCAGAAGAGAAAAACCCTGAATTTTGTGCTTTTTCAGATAAAAAACTGAATTGATCTTAATGCATCCGACTGCCAGCTCTGAGCTCTGCTGCCGCGTGCACATGCAGGCAGGGATGTTTATTTGCTTAACTGGGAAATGTTTCTTGGCTCGAAGGGAAGGCTTTTCCAGGATAGGTACTGCCTGCTTTTTTTCCTGTTTTGAAAGTGACCAGAAAAGCAAACCCACTAAATTACAGTGTTGCCTTTATTCACACTGCTAATAAGGGAGCAGCCCCCGGGGGCGGAGACAAGAGACCGAGACCCTCCGCTCCTGGGCACTGCAGCTGGGGCTCCCCTGAGCTGCTCACTCCTTTTCAGGGTTGAAAAAAAGGAAAACAGAGAAGCCGTAAAACCCAGTGAAACAATTCTGTTCTCTGAACGTCCTCAGCTAGTGCTGGCTGTTCCTGCTGGCACAGGAGCTCAGTGCTGGCCCTGCTGGGGAAGGAGCACATCTCACTGGGACGGTGAAGTGCTCAGACACCACCAGCCCCCCATGGGACCCCAGGTCTGCTCCTGTAGCACCTTCTGTGTTTGCATGAGCTCGCGCACATCTGTGAGCGTTCAGTGAATCCCGGCATCTCCCGCTGGGCGCTGGCAGCCGGGCTGAGGGGAGTAGCCAGCTTGGGAACACTTTCTGGTTTAAATCACTTTTCCTACCATCACGCACGCAGCCCAGGCTGGGGTGGGAGCAGCGGGTGCTGTAGGGCACCCAAGGCTCTCTGGGACATCTCTGCCCCATCGCTGCGTGTCTCCCACACAGGGTCTGCAGCTGGTGAGGAAATGCTGCCTCCTCCCCTGCCGTGCTCCCATCCAGGAGCAGCTCTGGCTGCTGAGTTACTGACACCTAAACCAGAGCAATGCTGCTCGGGGCATGGGGCAGCAAACCAGGGCCATGCCAGCCCTTGCATTCCCCATCTCCAGGGAGCTCCATTTTGCCTCACACCCGGTGCTCTCCTAACATGGTTTCTGGTATGTAATGTGTGTGTAGAGGCGGCTCTGCCTCTCACCTTCCCTGTACTCGCTGGATTGATGTGCTGCTTGCTTTTGTCCTTTAAATGAATTAGTTGCTGGGGAGTAATGAGATAATTTGTCCTCTCTCCATGTGAGGCACGGGGGGGCTGATGTCACCTGTGACAAACGTGCGTGCCACCCACCGGGCTGGGAGAGGCAGGAGGTGGCTGAGTGCTGCCTTGTTTTCCAAACAAGTTGCTGTTCCCGGCTTGTTGTGCGGCTGGTTACCATGGCAGGCAAGGCAGGGCTGCCCGGGAGGCTGTGCTGTCTCCAGCCCCTATCTCCTTCACGCCCCTTACACCACTGCCAGGTTCCTGCCATCCTGGCTCCCAAGATGCTGGAGTAGGGGGCCAGGAGGGGGAGGACTGAAAAGCTCATGAGCCAAGACTACGGTGGCAGGGACCTGCCAACTCCCCCTGGGGATGGCATCTGAGTGGCCCAGTGGTGCCTTCAGGCTCCTTCCCCTGCCAAGGGTGATGTTTTCTTCAGGGAACAGTAGGGCTCATTCCATCACAAAAGAACACAACTGGTGCTTTCCTTCACTCCTGGGTGCCCAGGAGACTCGTGTGTACCATAATTTTGTGTGCTTGTTCCTCTCTGATAGGAAGAATCAATAATTCCCTCTAAGCAAGCATCCCAGCAGGACACAAGAGCCAGGGCCTCGCAGAACTGACCTGCTGATGAGCTTCCCTGGCTCATGATGAATGGCACTGGGATTGACAATTCAGACCTGGATTTCCCTGCCCTGTATCTTCCAACTATCAGTTCCTGCACTGAGCTTGTGGTGCCTCTGAAACATCACAGGTGACCACAGGAAGTGGTTTGCACCATCCGTGACCTGAACCTGAGACATCAAGCAATGCCCTGCTCAGGATCAAGGGGTGTCAGGGTGCTGTGATGGTCTCAGGTGAACATCCAGCCTGCAGGCTGCAGCCTGTGGCCCTGGGGACTCACACCCTCTGTGCAAGAAGGCCCTGGGGGGGCTGTGCCAAAGGACAGGGTTGCATGTCCCTGCTTTATCCACGCTGGGACAGAAGTGTTGTGGTTCAAAGGCACAAGCTAATCCTGCCTTGGCATTACATGCCATTGCTGGGGTGGGGACCCTCTCCTGGGGTTGTGCCCACCCCACCCAGCTGCCTGTTTGCCGGGACCCCTCAACATGTCCCAGTGTGCAGTGCAGGGTGCCAGGGCTGGCAGTGCAGGGCTGAACGTGGGAGCAGCTCCAGGGAGTGGATTCCATTGTCTCCACTGAGGCAGCTTTAAATCAGGACATCAGCGAGTGGTGGGGCTCTGGGTGCCTGCTGGTTCTCCCTCCATCCACTCTGTATTCTAACCCTAATTGTCTGCAGCAACCTGTTATTACCGCGCCTTTAACATGATAGACACAAATAGGACGCACTAATCCACTACTCTTTGGTTTAAGAGTCATTACAAAGTGCTTAATTAAGTAAGCCTCACTTAATCACAAAATGTTTGCATGCTAAACGAGTTCTTGTGAAGCACGACACTTGACATATTCTGTACAAAAATAATTACAAGCGGGAGGCCTGGTACATTGAGCCTCAGAACATTTCATTTCAGGCCTTGCCCATTCATCACTGGGCTGGAATTAAAAGGCTTTCAGCGCCGAGCGGTGCAGAACTCCCACATTCCTGCCGGCTGAGTCACCGCGCTGCGCCGGGGCTGGGGCCGGTGCTGGTGCTGGTGCCACCGCACCACTGGCTTCTCAGGCATGTGCCAAGGCCATGCTCTGGGCACTGCTGACATCAGCTGGCGTTTGTTGGGCACGGGCTGTGCCAGGGTGGCAGGTGGCACTGTGATGGGGAGCAGGACCATGGGCAAAGGCTCCAGGAAAGGCCAGCAGAGCATCCGGGGCCCTGCAGAAGCAGCATGACATGGGTGCTTCACCAGTGTCAGGGTCCCTTGGGATGCAGCGCCTGGAAAGGGCAGGGGGAAATTTGGGGCATCCCTGCCCCAGAGCCTCCCCACAAAGGCAAAGCCACCTGGCTGTTCCTGTGTCCTCTGCCCTGAGGGATGGTGGTTTTCCCAAACCCTGCATCCCTCAGCCATGCAAAGGCTGCCTGATTGGGATTGTGTTAGGAGCAGTGTGCAGACCTTTGTGGGACATGCCAGTGCCCATTAAAATCCCTGTCCCTGTCAGGATAATTGGGAGCCTTACTCAAGCCTGCTTTTTGATGGAAACCTTGTAATTAGTGTTCCCTACGTGCTGCAGTGCCTGCACTGACCCGTTTTCTCACATGCTGCTGCTCAGGTCAGAACGTTTTGGAGCACACGTTGGTGGCTCCAGCCTGCGCCTGGTCCCTGTGGGGCAGCTGGGCTTGTTTTGCCCTGTTGCCACGGCAATCTCTGCTCCTGCCCACCTCCAGTACGTGGGACATCCTGAGGGAGCCACGGCACCCACAGCCCCATGGGGCCAATGGAGCAGCGGGAGCCACGCAGAGCAGAGGGATTGGCAGCTCCTTCCCCACCCCCAGCACTCTGGTGCTCTGCGGGACTGGCCACATTTTAGCAGAGTTTTGTTTTTGAGGAAAGCTGGGAAAAAAGTCAACAAGGCTGCAGCATCTTGATTTTCATATCAAGTAATTTCAATTTTTAATTCTGAAACAGCTTGTATTTCTATATTTTCATTATTTATTGCATTACATTTCATGTTTTGCATTGTAACTGTTATCTTCTCTATTAATTTTGCATGATAAATTATTTGCTTGAAGTCAAAATTGAAATAAAATGCAAGCAATTTTGTCAAAACTGAAACGTTTTGGTTAAGCTGCCGTACTGATTTCCAGCATGTTCCTCGACAGACAATATGAAAGTGTTTGTTTCTGCTCTCGTTCCAAAAGAGTTTTTAGAAACTTGGAATTTGTGAAGCAGATCCGCTGGGTGTCTGATTTCCAGCTCACATGGATGGTTCCCAGCCCTCCCCTGTGGGTGCAGGCGAGGGCTGGTGGGAGCCGGGAGGTGGGTGGGGGTGTCAGGCGGTGCTGGGGGCCGTGGCCGGCGCGGGGCTCCTGGGGGAACCGGGCCCATCGGACTGGAGTGAGCCTAACTTGTGGATGCAGGCACTGACACAGCACCAGGAAACACATATGGTAAAAATTATCCAGCAACATTTCCAAACTTGGTCATCTTTTCTCTTAGACAAGCGCGGTTTGCCAAGCGCCTGGCCGAGGCCATGCGGGGCTGGGCGGTGGGTGTTCGTGGTGGTACAGGAGCAGGGCAGTGGGTCCCTGGGGAGTCCTGGTGTGGGGAAGTTGCTGGTGGGGATGGACAGTTGTGCCTGGGGGGAAGCAAGGTTATCTGTAAGCTTGATCTCGAATTGGAGTAATGCTTTGGCCCAAAAAGGGAGGAATGATCATTATTTTTGAAACCCTCACAGCATTTCAAAGTGAGCTTTTGCATTTCACGATGGCATTTACCATCTAACAACCCATATGGGAGTTGGCCTTCCAGACCAAGGGAGGGCTTTAGGACAGGGGCTCAGCATCTCCAGACAAAACCAAATGGTTCAATTCAGTTTCCACAGACTGTTCTGCTTTCCGCCAAACAGCCCTGTAGTTTTTTGTTGCCCTAAAATTCCACATGCAAAGTTTTGGGTTTATTTTCCACCACTGAAGTAAAACCAAATCTGTTATTTGTCTGGTGTGGTGCAGGGGTGGAGGGAGCTGGGGGTGCATGAGGCTTTGCACAGAGCCTGCATTTCCACCCTGGGTATTTTGTGCTCTGGGAACAGCTGTTGGTATTCCAACACTTGCCAGCTCCGCAGGATCTTCAGGGAGTCTCCTTCCTTCCCCTCCTGCTGCCCTTCAGCTTCTTCAGCTTTGCTTTTTAATTTATTTTTTTTCCCCAGGTGACCTTCTTTTTGCATCTCTTTTGTTTCCAGCTGGGGTATGAAGAGGGGCTGGGAGCAGGGAGCAGGGCTGGAAGAGCCTCCCGGCAGCCTGCCTGGGGCAGTCCAGCATCCTCCAGCTACAGCATCCTCGGGTCCCTGAGCTCCTGCCACCACCTGAGTGTCTTTGGGGCACAGTGGGGCTGGGGAATGCCCACCCTCGCCCTGGTAGCACATCCCTGGGTGTGGGGTGAGGGTGGCAGCTGCCGAGGGGCCACCCGGATCCATCCCTTTGCCAGCTCCTTACTGGATTAGCTGGGTAAAGCCCTGCCGCTGCCACGGCGTGGAAGGCTGCTTTCAGTAAGTGGCTCCCTGTAGCTTATTTGACTCCAGGCCCGAATCTAATGTCTCAGTGGGCCTGTTACATTAAGCAGGCCCAAGTGGTAGGAGATTTAAAGCATCAAAATGAAGTGCTTTATCACTCCGTACTGTGTTCTTGGCTGCTTTCGTTGGCCTCACTTCACAGGCGCCGCAGCCTGCGAGCCGAGCCCTCTCGGCAGGCCCATTACAAATTCCACTTGTTGACGGTTGCCTTGTTGCAGGATTTAATGGTAGAATAATATTTACACAGTAAACTCCTCTGGAGGTGTTATAAACACCATAAAAAGGATTTTAGAAGCTTAATGAGCGTTAGTGAAGTCGAGACAGGATAATGTGGCAACTGTGCGCTGTAATCTGATTTGGCACCTTCTGCACAGCAGGAGTTAGTGGGTGGAAGAGCTTTTTTTTTTTGTTGTTTTGGTTTAGTGTGTAATATTGTTTGTTTAGCACGGTGCTGGACAGGGGATGCGGAGCTCGGCCCCGCAGGAGGAGCCGACATGAGCAGCTGGTGCCTTTGCTTATTGTGGTCACCTTTTGTCAGAGACAACAGGGTCAATAACTGGGCCAGTTTAATGCTGGGTGGCACAGCCTCCAACTCAGCCATAACGTTGACATCAATACTTTGGGGACATTTTGTTCATGGGGAGCCAGGCAGGAGGCAGATCTGCTCCAAGCATCGCTGCAAACAGCTCCCATGGGACCACGCTCCTGCACCCACAAGTGGGATCCTCCTGCCCGGCACCCAGTTGCCCAGGGGGAAGGGGTTTCTGCAAGGAAAATTGTTTGTGGAAGCCTTCCCATTTCACAAGGTGGTGGTTAACAACAGATGTCTTCCTGGGACTTTGCTAAAATTATTTTTCAGAATGTAGGTTCTTTTTAATTTTTAATTTTTAATGGTTTTTTTTTTAAAATTTATTTTGCTTTTACATGAACACTTAAAATATACTAATTTTTAAATCTATGCAATGCATACTGTTGAAAATGGGTGTTTTCTTCCCCCTCAGAGCACAAGCCCAAGCTTTTCAGCTCCTCCCCAGCTGCTGTCCCCAGGCACAGCTCTGGCTCTCCCAGCTCCCCGGGGTCTGTCCTGCAGCACGAGGCCTCTGCCCACCTGCCTGGTGCTCAGCCCCATCCCCTGCACCATGCACACTCTGCAGGGGCCGGTGAACCTCGAGGACTTGGAATTTGACACTCAAGGAACTGCCCTCAGCCTCTCCAATTTCTGAGGGACATGAGGAGCCGTGAATCTTGAGGCTGACTTGCCAGGAGCAGAAAGCTACCTTTTGTAAATAAGCCAATATTTTCTTTCTTTCAAGGGGAAGCTGACAAAGATCAATACCCGCCTGCAAAAGACATTGCCCTCTTAAGAATTAGCCCTTTGCAGAATCATTAATCCAGGAAGCTGTTACAAGGTGACAAGAGCATGGAGGCTCTGCCAGCTTTGGAGGGATGGCAGGAACATCCCCTTATGTGCAGAAAAACAAACCAAATGAAATTGCTGAGAAAATAGCGGCAGAACTGCAGGCTCGTTCTGCCCCAGGAGCAGATCTGACTTTAATTAAGAAAGGCTGGTTGCACTCTTGATAAGTGTCATTAAAGGTACCTGCTATTTTGTTTCCATTTCATGCCTGCTGGGTCTGTGCAGAGCTGGGTTGGCTGCATGTCCCCTTGTGCCCAGGGCATGGGACACACTGAGGGTGCCTTACTGATAAGGACAGAGCACTCAGAAAATCAGTACAATTATGTTGCTGGATTAAAAATGGTGCTATTGTCATGTTTGGCTGCTCTTAGGCATGGCTGCAGCTTTCCCAAATGCTCTAGCTCTTCTTCCTCTTCTGGCCATCCTGGCATGGGATGAGTGACAAGGAATGAGCTGGAACCGACAGGTGGGTCCAGAGTCAGAGTGAAAGGGACCCCAACTGTGGGATTTATTAGACTCACTTGTCTCCTGTAGGAAAAGATAGATGCCCTATCCCTTGAAATATTTAATGGCTTATTTCTGCACAAAGCACACAGGTATGTGCTGTGATGGTCAGGCACTCAGAAACTAGTGGTACAAGAGCCTGTAGAAAACAGAGAAGATTTAAGGCAAATGGGTGAAAGACGAAAAATATTAACAACTGGGCTCTTTCCCAGTCCTTATATCGTGGTAGGAGCCAGGCTGCAGGTACCCAGGGTTTGGATGTGTCAGGGTGGCTTTGATGGGCAGGGATAGCCCCTGGGAGTGTGGGTGGACACACTGGGAGCTGGTGGAGATAACACAGATAATCTTATTTAACCAAGAAGAAAAATCAGCCAAAAGCTGGAAACGGCAGCATGTCTAGTTAACAGCTAGAAATGAAAAAATAATTCCAAACAAGGCGTTTGTCACAACATTGAAGGGTCACCCGCTAAGCGAAGGAAGCCAGAGAGGGAAACACTTCTTAGGGGTAATTACAGTTTCTAAGAAGTTTTTCACTCACTCTGTAATTGTCGGAGGGTGGTGATTGGCACCGTGGTGCTGCAGCAGCGTGGGGAAAGCACCACAATAGAGCTGTAATTCACAGGCTGGAACCATGAAGTCAGAAATGGTTTGGGAATTATTATTAATCTCTACGGATGCAGCGGTTGGTGCACTGGCCTGTTCACATCACAGGTTTGGGAGGAGCCACTGACGGGGATCTCCTGCCGCCCTTGTGCTGCTCAAGCACCTCCTGCCTGAGACCCCACGGTTTGGGATGAAACTCCTCCAGGCTCCCAGGGGAAGGAGTTCTAAAGAGCAAGAAAGTTGCCTTCTCACCCTTCCTTAACCAACTAAATGATGAGAAGTGCTCTGAAGCCGAGGGCAGCGTGTCCCAGGGTGCTGCTGCTGCGGGTGGCTCGGCGTCCTGCCGAGGGGCTCTGGCTCCAGCTTGAGGTCCTCCCCCAGTACCAACCAGCCCCTTCTGCTGGTGCCAGTCTGCTGCCTGCGGGGCTTGTGGCCAGAACCCCCCAGAGACCCAGAGGCAGGATTTGAGGCAAGATGATTTTTTTTACCAGGTTATTTTCCCGGGCGGTTCCGTTCCCGGGGCAGCGCCCGGCGGAGCGGGGCAGCGCGCGCTGCGGGACGGGAGTTTCTGACATAAAAGCTCCTCTTTGCTCTCAGGGACGCCGTCCTCTGCCAGCAGGGAAGCAGGCAGCTCTGTCACGTCAGGCAGCTGCCTGTGTTCGGGAGAACTGAAAAAAAAAGAAAAGAAAAAAAATCACACTTTTTTCATTTGTGCTGATTTGCATATTAATAGTTTGCATATTAAACAACTACTTCAGAGGGTGGGCGGGCTAATGAATGCAGCAGTCTCCTCTATTTTAACTCAATTTGCCTCATCCATATTCCAATGACTTTGGGGATTGGTATTCAGTTTTCATTGAAATTATCCAAGCCAGACCTAATTTGTGCTGCCCTTCCATTAATCCAATTAATTAGCACCATTGATGTGTACTGCCTTTGTAATGCAGCTTTGTTCAGCACTGCTGCCGCTAATGACAGCCTAGTATCAGAGCAAATAATGAGCAAACCAAAGGAGCATTTGACCCTTGATGTACCCTCGCACAATGCAGCAGTTTTTAGTCTGGAGGCCCTAATTTAGGTTCGATGGCCCAAATTATAGACAATAATTCAATATTCTTTGTGGGGAGCTGAGCAAGTGTCACCCTGCCATTTGTTTAGCTTATCATTTTTTCCTGCCTCTTTATTTATGTATTTTTTTTTCCTTTTCATTATTTTCCAACCTGGTCTCTCTGCTCCACCTCCAGCATTGATTTCTGACCTTATTTCCACTGAGAGGGCTGAAGATCTCTTTGCTCTGAAGGAATTCATTAACCTTTCCCCCTGCCCAGAACTAGAGAGAAAAATCTTTATATTTTTAAGTAAGGCAAATAAACACTGTTAGTGATTGTTGGAGTCCCCTCGCTGGCTGCTCCTCAAGAACTCCACTGCTAGCTTAAGAACCACTCTGGGTTTCCACTTTTTGGGCAATTTTGGGTTTCAAACAATTGATTAAACACTGATTTCCTCCAGGGCCCAGGTTCTCCCGGTGCTCTTGCTGGCCCAGTGGAGGAGGAGAATCTGTTAAAGGAAGCATTTAGCTATGGTTAGCCACAGGTAGGTCACTAAATTCATTAAGTTAATTAATTACATGCTTCACATTCATTGTGTCCACAAGTGTTTGAACTGTAAGGAGAAAGGTATTGTCAGAGCCTGGGGAGGACAGAAAGCCAATTTGCAAAGGGATGTGTAGGCTTTGATGCTCGGCTTCCATTTAACTGGAACAAAACCTGAGGGGTTTTTCAAGAGAATTCTGAGGAAGGTTGCAAAGCCCTATTCCAGGAATATGACAGGGAATTTGGCAAAAGGGCTGTTTTGAATAAAACAAATCAGATCATTTTAGACTTTTAAAATCTCACAACAGATAATTTAGAAAGTTGCTTCAGCAGTAAAGGTCAAACATGGTTGTAACTGCTCTTTGTTATTCCTTGCTTATACAAAAATTGTCTTTCAGGAAAGGAGGCATGGTTTTGTGAAGTGTTTGCACTGTGCAAGAACGATGTTTTCTGGAGGTTTTCTGGAGGTTTTCTGGAGCAGCCTGGTCACACCTCCCTTCAGGCAGGTGAGGATGCTGCCTGGGGTAGCACAGGCCACCCTGCTCTGGCTTTGTGGGGCTGGGATCTGCCCAGGATGGGTGCTCCTGCCCTGGGCTGGGTTGCAGGACAGACCAGCAGAGCCCATTGCCGTGGCCTCTGGGGCTGCAGCTCAGGACCTGTGGGCATGTGTAAGCAAGCATCTCCTGTGGCTCTGCATGCTGCTCCCCATTGCTCCTCCTCACTGTTATAAATCATGCTATCAGAAGAGAAGCCCATACAGTTAGTTGCTTGAAAGATTTTACTGATTAACCTTAAAATACACTATAAATCTTATTCTCATACTTGCTCATGGAGCACCGAGGAAGCAAAGAAGCCACAGGGCTGGGGTGTATGGCTGGGCATGGGGTGACGGGGCTCCAGGAGCTCCCGCGGCAGGGCTGGGATCCGTGGCTGCAGCTGCAGCTGTGCCAGGCCCTGGGTCTTTTTAAACTTTCAATAATCCCTCTGTGTGATCCTTGTTGGTGGCAAGAAGACTGAGTGCAGCACCCAAAGCAAGGTGGTATTTACTGAGTGTTCCTTTGGCTGAGACCAGGGCCTGTGTTCAGCCGGGAGCTGCGCTGCCTGCCTGGTGCTGTGAGATCCCGTTTAGTGGCATCGCTCAGGACTTGTCATCTTATGGGATGTCACAACATGTCAGCCTCTGACAGGCTGGATACCTGCTATTAACTTGCAGCCTGGTAGCAAATACAAACTAGAGGTGGTGAGTGCAGGCGGTGCCTGGAGCAGAGTGGTGCCCATCCTGGAGCTGGGGGTGGCTCTGCAGCCTGGTTTGTAGAGCAGCCCTAGGCTTCGGCATGCTTAGCTGGCACATGGGAACACCTAGAAGGAGGACAGGCTTTCTGGAAATGCATGAGGCAGAGGCATCCTCCAGAATGGTGCCAGACAGTGGGATTTGGGAAAAATTCATTCCTGACACCAAAGCATTGGTTTGATCCTGATAGAGCATCCAGGCACCAGAGCTGTCAGCATTACCAGAGGCAGCATGTGCAGCCAACGTCCCTTCTGCAGCTCTGTGGCCGTATCTGATGCTGGAGGCCAAGGTGTGCATCCAGAAGGTGGGGGATCCCTTCCTGCTCCTGCATGTGGCCTGTGGAAATCCCTGAAGTGAGTTTAATTACAACAATCACAGTAGATCAAGTCTCCTTTTTGTCTCTGTTGATGATACAATTAAAGCCTCAAACCATAGTTTTAATTACTGGATCACCTTGCCTTGCCACGCAGCTCCTCCCATGAACTCTGGTGGAAGCCAAAGCGGAGCAGAGGTTGAAGTGCTGGCTTCTCACCACAGTGGTGCTGGCTCTTGCTGTGCACATTTAGAGTTGTTGCAGCCAGGTCTTCCAGCAGATCCCATGGGACAACAGCTTTCCATCCCTCCTGCCCTGGGACAGTGGGCAATGTGAATTGATCCCACCCATCCAGCTGAGCTGGGGACATCCAAGCAGAGCAACCCCTGAGACGGGCCGATCCTCTGCGTCTGCACACCCTGTGCCACTGTGCAACCCCCTGGCCTTCCACAAGGCTCCTCGTGCTATAACAAGCCAAAAAACAGGCTGATTTTTATTTGTTTGTGATTAAGCTGATGAGGTTATTTAGCCTGCTTTATGCCCTATTAAATTCTGTTTTGGAAACTCAAGAGAGCTGGAGCTTTGCAGGTGGGCAGCTCCATGGCCACCAGCAACGTGCCCCGTGTTTGTCTTGGAGCACCCAACCCACAGCCCTGGTTACTCCCTGGCTATTCTTTTCTTTCTGAGGCTGGCGTGGCTGAGGGAGATGAATGCTCTGTCTGTTATTGTTACCTCTTCTCACTTCTTTTTTTTTTTTTTCCGTGCTCTCATCACTAGTTTGAGTGCTTCTTATTTTCCTTGCCTCTGAAAGAAGCCATAAAATTCCCCAGACCGTGTGTGGTATGGTGTGCACTTACAAATTACCATTGAAAAATGAATTGCCTTGACAAAATCTAATGTTTTGTGACACAGCACAAATATGCATTTCATTCTTGAAGAGAAGGAAAAGGAGCTCATTGGAAATATTAAATTAAGCAGTGTAACAGCTGAGAATAATTTGGTTTTCTGCTCTGTTGCTTGTGATTTGGTATGGAGTTTGAGGTGGCAGGCCAGTTCCTGTTTAGAGTATAAAGCACACAGATGCCTCACATTTTATTCCTTGCTTTGGAGCAACTTGTTTTTGCTGGTGCTGGAGGCTGGGTGCAGTTCAGAACATGAGTTTGGGTGAGGTCCTGGAGGCAGGGAGCTGGGGAACATTGGGGCTAGTGTGTGTAAATATTTACTGTCCTGCTGCAGTGGGTCACAGGAGACCAATGTGCCATCTGTATTTTTTTGCTGGTTCTCTGGTGGATTAGAATAAAAATCTATCCCCTGTAAGAACAAAGAAGAGCAGGACTGGGTTTGGGAATTCCTGCTAACAACTCTGAATCCCTGCTGGAGAGGGGCATAAATAAAGCCTTTATTCTCTTCAGTCATCCAGCCCTTTAATTACTTGCAGGGTTTCATACAGTGACTCATTCCCAAAGGAAGGGCCTGGTGACTTTTTGCAAAGCAGCAGAGATGTGGAGCTCTCTGGGGGTCACTGACCCCCTGTCCTGACAAAGTCCCACACCTGGTTCTCCTCCCCTGCTGCTCCACCCATCACTGTCCTGCTCCGGGTGGTGCCCTGTGGTGGTGGGACTGGCTGGAGCAGAAATCTGCAGGGCTGTTACCTGGCAGGGCCAGAGCAGAGACATCCCCCAGGCTCTGCATGACCAAGGACAGGGCCCAGCTGCAGGATGGGGATGTCCTGGGGGTGGCAGCAGCACTGGGAGGGCTGGGCAGCGAGGAGCTGCTCATATCAGCCCTCGGCCCCCCCAGCAGGAAGGCCCCGCACGCTGGCTGTCTAACTGACATGTGCCTAAGGTGGATTTCTGGGGTTTATTTCATCAGTATTAGTTACTTATTTTTCTTAAAGTAGTGTCTAGAAAGGGACCAGAACTCCAGAGGCACAAACACCAACAAAATGCAGGGAAAAATGGGAGTCCCTGTCCCAGAGAGGCTGTGGGATGTGGCAGTGCCATCTGTAACCAGGAGTGTTAATCCATTTCAACACACAAGGGAGAAGCTGCAGAATAGAGTGATCAAGTTGTACAGCCCAGCAGCACCCAGAAGTCTGCCTGCTATCTGTCTTTTCCCCTTTCTTTTATCTTTTTCCCTTGTCCCCAGTTCTGCAGGTGGCTGTGGCAGCCAGCAGGATGCCAGCCTCCAAAGCCTGTACACAGGGATCAGCTCCATCTTGCTGAGGTGCTGATTGCACAACCACCTCTGTGATCTCTACTTCAGCAGTTATTTGCTATTTATTATTTACTGTTCCCTAAAGCTGGTCAGACTTTTCTGATTGAGGAGTGTATTTCAGTGGAATCAGAATGTTTCTTAAGGGAAATGTCAATCAGAAAACCCCATGGTTTCTTAGCAGGTTTGAAGGCAGGTTGGCATTTCTTCTGGAAGCCCTTGGCGCTGCCTGGCCCAGAGACAGCCCACACTTACCTTTCAGCTGAGCTCTTTGGTGTGGTGGAAAGACAAAATGAAAAAATTCTGAAATTTCTTATTCTCTGAAGGCTCTGCAGGTTTATGTCCAATTTGGACTGACACCAGATTCACATGTTGCTGTTTCCTCCAGGGTGGGAAGTGTGTTTTTCAGATAACTGCTCCATTCCTGCATGTCCTGCAAGGAAGATGCTTAGGCCTGAACTTCCAAAGGCAGAATCTGGGAAGGGTCTCCTCATCCTCTGGGACCCTGTGCCCACGGACACCCCCAACCCCTCCAAGCCCTCTCCCAGCTGGCTGCTGTAGGCATGAGCCCTGGGAGGGAGATGAGAGCACATTATGGGTTGGGTATAAAGCTAGTAAAATCATGATCAATGGCGGCAGTAAAAGTTGCATTTATTGCTCATCCTGTGTGGTGGCTGAATCTGCTGCTCAGGCACTCGAGTGTTGGTGTCTGAAAACACTCGTGTGTGTTGGTGGGGCTGTTCCCACAGTGCCAGTGGGTGCTGGGCTGGGGGCAGTGGGGCCAACATCTCCCCGGCAGGTGTCACGACTCCCTCTGCAAGTCTCGGTTTTGGCAGCAGCCTCGACTGAGGTCATGTGTGGCTGAGGAAGGTGACCCAGCCCAGATGCAGTCACGCTCTTGCCTTGGTTTAGGGCAGGCAGGCTCTGACTCTCACACCCCTCACATTTGCCCCTGATCCCAGCCACCCCGAGCCAAGAGTGATGCCGGGGGGAGCACCACAGCCCCTGCCTGTCCCCGTGGGCAGCTTGGCTGCTCAGATCTGGGGACCAGCCCGGCCTGAGGCGCAGTGTGATCAGCTTCACTTCCCTCCATCAGAAGCCAAGCACAACCTGCCACTCACGCCAAGGAATCTTTGGCACAAGGATGTGGGTAGAAAACCCACAGGAGTGTCAAAGCCATGGACAGTCTCCAAAGCGAGAGCAGTGTTTGACGGGGGAGAATATGCTTTGGAAAATTTACTTGATCCTTGTTTGGAAGCAGCACTGAGAAGCACACTGAGCCCTTTGCAGACACACACATGCTGCCTTGAGAATATCTGTACAAAGCAAAGCGCTGGAAACATGTTGTCATCCACCTCCTCCCTTTCATTCCTGGCAATCGAGTAAATATCCAAGCACAGCAAAGCAGCTACCAGGGCCCGGCACCAGTGGCAGGGACAGCTCCAGCATGAGGTCCCAGCTGGCAGCTGGGTGGGCACAGCGGGTCCTGTCTCCAGCCTCCCACCAAGGGCATCACAGCTCCTTGTCTGCTGGAGAGGGACCAGGCAAGGAAAGGGTGCCACGGGCAAGCTCAGTGCTTATCTGGATCATCCACCACTTGCCAGGAATGCTGGTTTCTTCTCTCCCCTAGCCAACACTGAAAGCCAAGGACCAGACATGGCACAGCGAGTGTTGTTTTAGCATCCCCCTTTCTCCAAAAAAAAAAAAATAATTTAAAAAATAAAAAGAAAAAAAGAAAATCTGGACAACTTCCCAGATAGTACATCTGTCCGTATAATTTACACCACGAGGATGAGGAAGTGAGGAGGGCTGTAAACTCTTTCCATCTGTGCAATGTGTGTGATGATTTTTCCATTCCTTCCCTGCCTCCCCCACCGAAGCTGCCGGGGGTGCTGGGGTCTGCAGGGCAGCCCCCCTGCCTGCCCTGCACCCCCCCTCCTGCGAGTCCCCTGCAGCATCTCCTCCGTGTCCTGTCCCTTGGGTGCACCCAGACACCTGCCTGGAAACTGCAAGCAGCTGAAAATTTTCCCTTATAACTATTTTGACTGAAAAGGGTGTTTTTTTGGCGTTTGGGTTCTTTCACAGGACACACTGACTTCCCTTTGAAATAACCCAAGTCCTGGCAGAGCAGCCCTCTCCAGCAGGTTGACTTTGGCAACGCTCCTTCAGGGGGGCTGGCCTGCGGCCCCTCTGTGCCCCTCAGTAGTGGGGTCCCCCCCGGCCGGGCTGTGCTCCCCGCTGACTGCCCTGGGCAGCGCGGGAGGAAGGGGAAGGTGCAGGAGGCCCTGAGGCCACAGCCCATGGCGCTGCCCGCCTCGGCTCAGGTGCAAATGCCTCAGGGCCCTTCCTTGGGCCTGGGGCTCCAGACTCATATTCCCTGTGCCATCCATCCCCACACGGCCTCTCCAAGCACTTGAGTCCCTCCTGTGTGGGGAGTTCAGGGCAGGAAGGCCAAGGCGCGGTGCCGAGGGGGCTGCTCCCCTTCTGCGGGCCGTGGTTAGAAAGCCTTGCTGGTGCACTGAGGACAGGGAAGCAACCTGGCCATTTCTGAGGCCAGGTTTCCAAACTGGTTGGTGGTGTAAAAGGGATTCAGAGGGATTTCCTTGGGGAAAAGCTACCAGCAGTGGGAGTGTGGCAAGTCAGCAGGAAGGGGGATGACAGGGCTGGCCACGGGGCAAGTGGGCCCAGCCCCAAATGCGGCTCCCTGTGAGACAGTTTGCTGAGCTCAGGCTGCTATCCCGAGCTCAGCAGCTCGTTCTAACCGTGTGGATCCCGATATAGGCTACGTGGGTGGGGAGAGGGGACCTCGGGTGCTGCATAACTGGAGGGCTTCTGCAGCTTCCTCAGCTGAAGAGATGAATGAAGGAGCGGGATGTTGTCACCTCCCAGCGCCCACTCACTCCCTGACACATGAACAGAAGTTGAATTTCTTTCCAACTTGCCATGAATCACTCCCAGGGGCACAGGCAGGTCTGGATGGTTTCTCTGGGACTGCCAGGCTCCACGCACAGGCCTGGTGGCTCCTCCAAGTGCAGCTCCTGCTCTGGCACCAGCTGTGCCCACTGGTGCTCCGACATCCTCATGGCACCAGTGACCAGCTCAGGCCCTTCACACCAGAGACTTGAGGACAGGGGCTGACAGGCAGGCTTTGGGGTGACCCCAGTCCCATCCCTTGTCCCCATCCCACTGCCCAGCACAGATGATCTGTGCTCACCCCAGAATGCACTAACAGCTGCTAAAATAAAACCTAGCAATGCTGCCTCTGCCTTCTTGGCATTTCACACCTGCATGGGGACCTCTTCCAGGAGGAGCAAAATGAGGCTCTGTTTGTGGTTCCAGGAAAGGACTGGTGCCTTCCACCTCAGCAGGACAGCTCCCTGGCACTGGTGTGACTCTTGTTTGCAGCGCTGTGCAGGGAGCAGACAAACAATATTTGTCCTCCCAGCTGCTCTCTGGTGGGCTTT
Source organism: Apus apus (assembly GCF_020740795.1). NCBI lineage: Eukaryota > Metazoa > Chordata > Aves > Apodiformes > Apodidae > Apus > Apus apus. Next base: position 14,285,395 of record NC_067297.1, on the reverse strand, counting down.
GCACAGCCCCCTGTGGCAGCCCTGTCTGCAGGACACCCATGGCCCCCCATGGCCTGAGCTGCTGGTGCTGCTGGTGCTGCTGGTGCTGCTGGTGGTGCCCAGGGCTGCTCTGCCACAGCATGCCAGAGCGGGAGCAGCACCGAGGCAGTTAAGAAACACTAATAAACTCTGTAGGCTGGACACTCAGGCAGGCACTTCCTCCGTCTTGACATTAAATTCCTATTGGTGTGACTCATTAGCTATTTATTTATTTAAAGCCACTGAGCTATTTGCAGTATTTTTCAAAAGCAAACACAGTGTGTGGGCAGGGGAGCTGTTCTGCCTAAATGTTCATCTCGGTGACACTGATGATAACTTATCAGAATACGTAAGGAATCTTCCAATCATTATTTTTTTACTGGGAGAGCGTTTAAGTGTCTTCTGTAAGAAAAAGTCACAATGTTTCCTTCTCAGAAACTTTTTACCCACCTGCGTGTTACATCCAGGTTACATCCCTACGTGGGTAGCTGCCTGCACACCCTCAGCAGCCACAATTAAAACCAGAATCCATCACCTCTCCCCTCCTCTCCCAAACCCCTCCACACCTCCTCTGGGACCCTCCTGGAGCAGCTACTTCAGTGGGGCTGGGTCAGAAACAGGCACCAGAAAGGCTTGTGCAGGACAGGTGTTCAGGGAGCCTGAACATCCCTACTTTGAGAACAAACTTTTGGCTGATTATAATTCGGACATTCAGTTTCTTTCTCATGCCAGCAGCAACCTTCTGAGATCCTGTTCCAAGCTGGGAGGTCTGGAGGTGTGCAAAAAACTCACGGAAGCACGGAAACCTGAAAAATCAAGCACATCCCCCTTCACATCCCCTCATGCTTTTAAGTTATCTCATTTTTATATAACCCAGCTTGGTACAAATCCAGGAAAATTTTTCTGCCATTTTGAAGTTTAAATTTTCACTTCCCTAAAACAGCAGTGTCTTAGAATCTTGAAAGACAGTTAACTCACCCATGCAACTAAAGCCCAGGAGCAGTTTTGTTCATGAAATCTTCAGAATAATTCCTGAAATACCAGGAACCCCAGAGACTGAGAATGCCCAGGGAGGCTGTGTCATCAGGAGACCAGCCCGTGGCTGCCCTGTGGCACTGCCACCCTACCTGCTCCTGGGCATCTCCATCAGAAAGGAGAGCAGGTCCAAAAATGTCCAACATGGATTCTTACTGCTCAGCTTTATCCTTCACTTCAGTTCTCAGAATTGTCAGTATTCCCCCTCTGGCCACTCTTCCCTTCACACATTCCTGGGAAGGGGCAGGGAAGGGTGCTGAGCTCACCCCAGCCTGTGCTGAGTGCCTGGGGCTGTGGGGGCAGCCAGGGGCTCTGCTCTCCTGCTCTCACTTCTCTTCCAACTACCCCCACAATTGCCTGAGATGCCAAAAAATCTGTCCTGCCACTGTGCCCTGTGCAAGAAGTCAACTGGTTTTATCTCTGAACTCAGATTAAAAAGCTGAATGAATATCAGGTCTTCCCAAGTGCCTCCCTTCATGAACCTCCTGCCTGATGCACCAGTCACATCATGTTACATTATGCTTTGAAACATAAGATGATGTGACTGAAGCAACATATGATGGATGGTGTATCAGCCAGGAAATGGAAAAGGACCCAATTTTCTAAAGAGCATTGTTACAGAAACAAACAAGATGCCCTTTTAACTTGTATTGATTGGTTGCTAAAGAATAAGCTCTGCTCATACTTTTGCAACTACTATAATTAGCTGGTATTGCTACCTGGAGGGGAAGAGCCAAAAGGGTGCTGCTTCCTCCTGCCGGGAGGCGGAGGATGAGGGAGGAGCACTGGAGCAGGTGGGAGGTGGGACAGTGTCCCTGGTCCCCACACTGGGCATCCGGGGAAGGTCAGAACATCGGGAACATCCCAGGCTCATGGCAGCCAAGGGCTGCAGGCCCATATCCACGTTGGCATTTTTGGGCATAAACCACTGGAAAAGCAATTTCCTGGTGAGGTCCCATCAGTGGTGCCACCACGCTGGCTCAGCCACCCTTCACCATGACACCCCCTGTCCCCCAGACCCGGGCAGCAAGTGGCACCTGCCCAGGGTCCCGCCGGGGGGCAGGGCCTTGGCGCTCGGTTTCTGCAGCTCTTTGCACAACAGTTGCTCTTGCCCCCCTTTTCCTTTTGATTAGCAGCTAAAATTCACAGCTACGTCTGGCAGGACAATGCCTTTGACAGCAAAGGGAATATTAGGGTCAAGCTTTCTTAAGAAAGAAGCTATTGAAATGACATACTCAAACATATTGCTATTAGGGACTTGAAGAGTATTTGCCTCATTAATGTAAAAGGTAGCTAGCAATCTTCCTGATCAACAGTGGCAATTTATTTTAAAGTGTCCATTTTCTGGATGTCAGAGGAAGACTTTTATTTATAATCTTATTTTCAATTTCCACAAAGAACACTTCACTCATGCTCTGTGCAGGTTTTTTTTGCAGACAATAACCGATTATAAAACGGGGCTCTCCCCCCCACACACATCCCCTTGTAGTAGTGTTGACATATGGAAATGAATCAAAATGTAATAGGCATAATTACAAGCATTGTGTGCAGACTACAATTAGTGACTCTTCAAAGCAGACTTGTAATCAAAAGACACCAATAGAAGAGGGGAAGCAGCGAGCGGACGCTTCCTGGGATGAGCCTGGCCTGGGAAGAAGTTTCTGGCCCTGGGGGAGCAGAGGGGGTGCCCAGCTGGGGCATGTGGAGCTTTCCAGGGGTGGGTGAGCTTGGCCACCGCAGAGACAGGAGACAGCGACCCCGGAGCAGCCCCTGCTGTCCCCGCTCCACCAGCAGGGGCAAACTGTCCTGCAAAGACAGAGGCTGCGGGAGGCACACGATGATTGCAGATCCCTGGGTCGCTGGCAGGGGAAACTGCAAAAAGAATGGAAAAATATTTCAGTGTCGCTGCCCAGATGTGATATTTACATTTTTCAAATAAATGAAATTAATTGGAATTCTTTTCAAAACTCGTTCGACAAGTCAAAACAAAACCTGAGAATAGCATTCCAAATGAAATAGTAACTTTCTGCACAAGCAGTTGCTCTGCTCATCTTGGAATCAGCTTGTTAGAACTTTTCAATGCACTAAGGGTAAAAAATTATTTGTATTTTATATTTTCGTGTGTTTTGTGAACTAGGGAATATATTATTCACCTGGCTCTAAACATAAGACACAGTTTGAGTGCAAGCAAAATCCCATTACTTTGTATTCCTTCAGACCCTGGGTAAGGTGGCGGATCTAAACACAGCTGGTTGACAGATTTGCAATTCAATTTTTACCTGTCAGAATTGTATCAAATTGGAACTATTTTTGCAGGAACATTTCTATGTTAATAAGTTCTTGCTCTGAAATACCCCCCTCACACACTTTAATAAGGTTAAAGCATTATCTGTTGGCTGGACTGGAAGGGACTGCTGGGTTTTCATTTTCAGATTATTTTTGTTCCCTAATAGTTTTTAAAAACCAAAGTCTCAATGAAATATTTTTGGGGTATTACTCAACTGAACTGATTTTATTGACCCAAATCTCACTTCTTTTTTTTCCCAGGAAGCTGTTGAGCAGGAATTGTTTGGAGCAGGAACACAAGAAAAATTTGCATGTGGGGGTTTCCTTTGGAATTCCCTGGTGCTGCCAGGAGCCCATCCTGCAGCAGCTGGGACAGGGCGGTGCCAGAGGGGTTCCAGGACACCCAGAGCACCTGGCACACGGTGCGGGGTGGCTGCAAATGCGTTGGGAATTATTTCTCTGGCCCAGACAGGGGCTGGCGATGCAGAACCAGCCCTTGCCCTAGACATGGACACCTGCAGAGGAATGTCCTGCAGGCACCGTGGGGGGAAGGGGGGCCCCTTGGGCCGGTGGGCACAGGGGCCAGTCGGGGGGAGGCAGGTGAAGCCAGCCCTGCCCCTCCCGCTGCCACCAGCCATGGGGTGACCATGGGATGGTGAGGGGGGCAAGGCCTTTGCCCATGGCACAGCCCCTCTGGGGGGAGGCTGGGCTGGCCCCAGGGGACAGTTTCCCGGAGCAGCAGCAGATCCATTGAAGTCAGACGAGGGATACTGGTGCCAGCCAGGGAAGAATCAGTCCCTTTACCAGCAGGTCTGTGTAGGAGGACTTATATTTGTTTGCAGGAGCCAGATGGTTAAAAAAGAGAGTGACATAATTGCAAGAGCGGGAGCCATGAGAGGAGGAGGGGAACGAAAGGCACTGGGGGAAGAGAGACCTGAGCAGCACGGCCCCGCGCATGCCAGCACCTGGGCTCTGCTTCCCACAGGGATCCATCCCGGGGAGCTCTGTGGTATCACTCCTGCATTTAGACATCCTTCTTCCCTGACCTGGGATACAGAGAAACCAAAACGCAGGAGATACTAATGCTGGAAAAGTTATGATGATAGAAGTGGCGGGCATGACCTTGTTGTCATTGTGAAGTTCATGATCTTAAGCAGCTCTCCATTTATTAATGGAGGAGCCATTTATTAACCTGCTGAATTCAGTTACGCTGGCATAAATCTGAAGTAACCCCACTGAGGATGGATTTATACCAGTGTAACTGAGGGGAGAGACTGACTGATGTCTTTCTTCCCATAGCTAAAGCCTGGGGTCTCCTCCTTCCTCTGTGGTGGTCTTCACAAGAGTGTGGATTTTAGACTGGCAGAACAAGCCTGCTGTGTTTTATGCTCTCGTTCCTACTGAACAAAGGCAATGCCAAAGGTGCTGGAAAGAAGGAGAGATTTTCCTCTGAAATTTTAACTGGTCCTTTGGGTCTTTGAAGGAGCTGAAAAGGAAACATGAATCTGAATTCGGAATTACATTTTAAGCCTTTCTGTAGCCTTTTAAAATATCAGAAGGAGCAAGGGTCTGCTATCCTAGCCATCGGAGCTGGGCACAACCTCCTCCTTCAAGGTGTATCAAAAATCCCCCGTGGCTTGCTGCTGCCTTATCTGCCTGCCGTGCTGAGCCTGCCTGCAGCCTGGCCTGCCGCGGCTCCTTCCCAGCCCCTGGAGCAGCCGGGCGCTGCTCCTCCCGTCACGCTCTTATCAGCAGAAGCAGATGGAGGCTGGGGCTGCCCCGCTGCCCCGCGCCGCTGCCGGAGCCACCGCCAGCGCCGGCCGCGGGGACAGCACCGGCCGCGACCTCGAGGGGCTGGTTTTTCCCCTTTTCTGAGAAAGCAGGATCTTAGCGGACTGGAAATGAATAGACCTTGGCGACTCCTGTGGGAAAACTTCTTTGAAGCTGTTGTATAGAGGCAGTGAAAGGCTTTGCGTGGGGCGGGGGTGCGCGGGGCTCCTGCTGGGGCCGAGCGGCTCACGGGAGCGGAGAACTCCAGGGAACGCCTGGTTTGGTGGCAGCTGCCCCCGGCAGTGAGACCTCCCCGTGCCCGTGGATGCTCCCACACACCCAAACCCCCGGCTGCCTGGGAGCTCCTGGGTGCCACTGTCCAAGTGTTTGGGGCCAGGGCTGGGAGAGGGGCTGGAGTTTCATTTCACTGCAGGAATAATGTGTACTGGCCTGTGCTACATGTATGAAGCGTTTTCTTGTCCAGTTAGTGGGTTTCTGAATAAAGACAATCTCTTCCCCCAGCATGCCCCCATCCCCTGCACGTCCCTGCTCTCCTGCTGCCCGCAGCAGGGCATGCACACGCACACACATGCGTGCACAGGCACACCAGCCTCTCCCCAGCTCCCTCAGCCCCTCCCCAGCTCCCTGTTCCACCTTCTCCCAGTCGGATGCTGGGAGGTGCTGAGGAGTGGGCACCCAGCACCTCTGACGAGCGCCCACGCACTCCCACTGCCCATATGCTTTTTGCACACAGACTTTCAGCTGAACTTGCTTAGGAAGCGTTTTGTTCTTCAGACCATTGTGGGGAAATTTATTGCTGCCTGGGATTTTTTTTTATTTTTTTAAACATTTCTTCTTTCTCCTGTCATTGTCTTCTCCAGCTGCTGGAAACTGTAATTGAAAATGGGCTGCAGAGCATTGCTGTGGCCCCCTCCCCCAGGAGTGAGTGTCCACAGCTCCTTTTGCCTGCCTGTTTGGAGGAAATCTCCAATAATCCCTGCCACCTTTGACACTTTACACAGTAAAATACTCCAAGACCCTCAGAAAATCTCCACACTCAGCAGGGGCTGAAGAGTGAAGCTGTTCCCTCCCTTCTTAATTCCTTGGCTTTGCACCACATATTCCAGTGTCACTGCTGGGCAGAGGGGCTGCATGGAGCTGGTGCCACATGGCCCCTGCTCTGGGGGGACAATGTGCCAGTGCCAATCCCTGATAATTTTATAACTGTGAAACGTGTTTCCTCTGGACTGGTGGCAAACCTTGCATTTCTAGATGTTCTTCAAGACAATTCTAGTCTGATTTGCATCAAAATGCAAAGCTGCTTCTGTGTATCCCAAGGTCAAAAGGGGTTTCAGACCGAGCAACCTGCATCTCTGCTCCCCAGAGCTTTGCTTAGGGCAGAGCCTGGCCAGGGGCTCTGCTGAGGGGGGACTGAGCCCAGGGAGGCACCAGCACCCCAAGGAACAGGGGATGGATCCTCCCAGGATCCCTCCAGTCCCACCGCTCAACACGCTGCACACAGAGGAGTGAAGCTGCTCACAGAAATTGCACTCAGACCATTTGGGGAGAAGTCTAGCATCATCTTAATTCTCTTAAATAGTATAAATTTGTGAAGAAAAGACATTTGAAAGCAAAATATCAAAATGTGACATTTGAAAATGTTAAAAAGAACATTGTTGCATTATTGAGATAGTTTGTTTCAATTTCCTTTGAAAACAAACTTTGTCAAAATCACGTCCTGCCAAGGAAAGTCTGTCCCCATAAACCAGCAGTTTCCACAGAAATGGCTTCCGGGTTTACACTTTTTGACTAGCAGTAGAAAAAGGCCCTTAGAGGGGACAGTGGCACTGGGTGTGCCTGCAGCACTCTGCTCTGCCCACCCATCTGCAGGCAGTGTGGTTTTGGGAAAAACAGATGTTGCAGAAAGATGGACCAGGAATTTGGGCTCCAGGATAAAGCACAAACTCAGTAAGCCTCCAAGGATGCTTCAGCTTTCATTAATCTAGGACAGCGAGTTTTCAGGCTTTGTTTCACATTGCTTAACAAAGCCAATGTAAATCTGTGGATTTTAACTTCTCTATTCTGGATTAGAACAGTCTTAAACCAGGCATAAATGCACAGTCTGGTTGTAATTGTTTTGGCCTAGTTAACCACGCACAGAACCAAACAAATGGGGCTCTGTTTGTTTACACAGCCTTCCTGTGATTTGCATTCCGTACTCTGTTAATATTTAAATGAATACCCATGTCCCGTGGCCTGTGTCAAACCCCGTGGGCAGCACAGGGAGCTGGGATCTGGGGGGCTGTGCCAGGCACTCCAGCCCAAATTTCCCCAAACTTTTACACTCAGACTGGAGAGCCTGAGCTTGCTGGGATGTCAGTAGCAGCAAGGCACCTGCCTAGCATGCACTACCAAAACCTGAGATTTTATTTTCCTCCCATCCCACCACTGGGTTATTTATGCAAGTTAATTGATTATTTTGTAGTTGTTGTTGCTTCTCTGCAGCAGGAAGAGAAACTGAGCTGGCATGAGAGCAGCTTGTATACAAATGCAGCTTTCCGCAGTCAGCAAAAAGGTGGCAGAAAACGACTGTTCGGTTAAATCACAAATTTTGGATAAATATTCCCCTCTGAAAAAGTTGGTGCCTGCTCTCAAACTGGGTGGCATGGCAGGCTGTGATTAAATCATCCCAGGCATTACCCAGAAAAGAGCATTTCTTGTTTAAGTATTGAGTAAAAGCAATGTGTTTCCAGAAAAGCTTTGCACCAAACAGGTGACTCTTGTCTCCCCTGGCCTGGTGACTTGCAGAGACTGTTGTGATATGTGGGTGAGTTGTCAGAGCAGTCTCTGCACACAGCTGCTTCCCAGTCCTGGGTCTCTTGGTGGGGTATTTGCTGCATTTCAGTGGGGCCCTTCAGGATGAAATTAATTCAGTTTAGCAGCCAACAGGCCCCAAATCGGTTCATTCTGCAGCCAGATACTTTCTGGCCCAGGAGGATGGTTTCCAGCACACGGACTGAGCTGACACATCTGCAGCCAGTGAAGGGAAACCTCATGGAAAAAGGTATTCACAAAACTATCCCTTTTCTGTTTGGGAAATAATAGTTATGTGGCTGCTCGAAAGGCTGCCAAAGCTTTGCAGGAAAACCGTGCCTGCTGCTGCCTCCGGGGTGCTGCACCAGCCCCACGTCCCTGTGGGCTGTGCCAGCTGCTGCAGACAGACCTGCTGACTGCCTGGAGCCTCTGGAGGTTTTGGGAAGAGCTCTTGGTTCTCCTGCATCCGTCCCAAAGACTAATGTAGCTTTTGGTGTGCAGTTCTTCATCCTTCAGCAGACACAGAACCCAGCTCTGGACAGACGCAGCCCCGCACCCAGCACGGTTCTGCCACAGGAGCTCCCGTCCTGTTCCTTGACTTGGTACCAGCATTTTGTCATTTTTGAGGAAATAACAAACTTGAAAGTATTCGGCTTTGGTGCAGCAATGCAGCTTAATTGCATGTCTCCTTCTGCCCACACAAATGCTGAAAAGTGACTTGGCAAACTTTAAAGGCAATCCAGGGACTGAAATGGGAAGACTTGACAAGCCAGCATTCATCAGCTCTGACTAACGCGTCTGTAGTCTCAAACCTGCTGCTGTTCCTGCTTTGGCCTGACATCTTGCTGCCCTCAAAGAATTTCTTTTGAGTCTCAATCAGCGGCTGCCTGGTGGCTGCGTCTGAAAGGTCCTCCCAGCATTTAGGCTGCCAGGTTACCCACAAACCAGGACTAAACTCTTCCTGGAGCAAGGCCCGTGTGGCAGTGGCCCTGGCATTGGAGTGGGATGGTTTTGCTGCACAGAGGATGGAGGGTGTGAGGGCCAGGGAGTGGGTCCCTGCTGCCATGGCTTCCAAGGGGTGCTGTCCTGACTCCCCAAAACATTCGCACCCCCAAAAAAGCTCCTGCTCCACACGAAGGCAAAGAAGAGCTGTGTCTGAGGGCAGGGTGGAGGTGATGCTCAGTCCCAGTCCTCTCCAGCTGCCCAGTCCCCCTGTCCTCCTGGCCAAGGCAGCAAGCAGCAGCTCTCCCTGCTGCTCCCCTGGCACCAGGTGAGGTGAGCGGTGAGCCCCAAAAGCTGCCAATGAGGTCATGAACCCCCAGAGGAAGAGCAGGGAAGAAGTCAGACAACCACAAAAGCTCTTGTGGTTATTTGCTCAGGTTCAGATGCATCTCACAGTGGCTGCTGCTGGATCCATGCAGGCCTTCCAGGGGCTCTGGCTGCAGGGAAGGGAAGGGTGGGATGGAGCAGAACAGGAGAGCTGCCCATGGAGGAAGGTGCAGTAGCGAGAGCCTCCAGCAGATGCCAAAGTGAGAGAATTGCAGCCCCCAGTTGACCTTCCATGGGGGTTTGGGATCAGCATGAAGTTAGGGAGCACTTTCATTCATTATTCTTCATGAACTTCTCTGCATGGCTGAGCAGGAGTTCAGCGTACATAGCGTGCTGCTCACGCTTGGCATGGGGAACATTGAGTCTACAGGCTTTTGCAAGTAAAATATTTAAGATTTCTCAGCAAATGGTGCATGCAGCTTTTCAGGAAGATGTTTTGCTGTTTTCCCCACAGTCAGACTCATCCAGCATGTTTGAGCGACGGCCTCATTTATATACAGCACTGGAGAAGTGAGGGGAGTGGATGTTCTCTTCTTTCAGAAAAGGTACAATTTACCACAGGATAGGCATTATGTAAAGCAACGTGATTTACTCACGTCCCACAGTCTGTAAACAGTGTGAGTTATGCTGCGTGGTGCGTTTGAAAAGATAAGTGGGAAAGGAGGCCCCTGGCTTCCCTTTGTGAATGAGTGCCTCTGTTGTGCAGAGCTGGGGTTTGTTCTGCTCTGTCCTGTGTGCACAGAACTCACCGCGGGCTGGGAAATGAGCAGCAGAGGAAATGGATCTTTGCTGGAGGCAATTGCTTTCCCAATAGTGACAGAAAACATCATGCATGGCAGACTTAGAGGTTATTTTAATACCTTTCCTCTTGACATGGAGCAGCATGTCAGTGTGCTGTGGCAGGGGTGCTGGGTCACCCCCTCAGGCTGGGCTGTCACCAAGGGTGCAAGTTGCCCCTGCCCACCCCCAGGCAGTGACCTGTAGAGCCAGGCTGAGCTAGACCCATGTCTTGCCTGACTATAAGTATGAGGCCATCCAAGATTCCTGCTCCCTCCTGCCCTGGCCCTGGCAGCTGCACCCTCAGCCTCTGCCCAGGCTCCCTCCATCCCCTGCCCCTTCACTCCTCACAAAGAACAGCCTCCGATCATGCTCTCCCATATGGTCGAGTGAATATTCAACTTCAGGAAAAAGTGTTGAGGTTTTGCAGGTGTTCTGCATTAAACTCAAAATACCAGTTTCCAGAAGAAATCTGTTGGGATGATCTGAACATGTTTGGGACAGGGTGGGTTTAAGGGGCCAGTGTGAGAATAGCAGCATCTCAGAAGAGCAAATTGGTTGCCCAGAGAGACCCAGCACTTGGAGCATGTACTCAAGGGCTGCTCTGACTGTGTTTCTGAGAAACTTCCCATGCTCACCTTTCCTTGTGGGAGAAATCCCAACCCACACCACAGCCGTTCCCCTGAGGCATGTCATCGGGACCAGCATATTGTCTTAGCTCCATGATCTCCCATTTCTAACTAACAGAGGTTCAGTTGAAAAATTCCTGCACCAGAGACTCCTCTGCTCCCACAGCCCCGCAGGACTGCCTCCCCAGCCAGGTCCCCAGGCTGGGCTACCCCTCACAGATGATGCTTGGGGGCATCCCCAGCACCCCCTGCCCCAGCTGGTCTGTGCCTGGGTGCTCTGGCAGCCCCTTCCAGCAGGCACCAGGAGCAGCAGCAGCAGGGCTCCCTGGTCACCCTGCAGAGGGAGAGCTGTGATGCGGTGAGGAAGGCGGGTGCCAGCGGTGCAGCCCTGCCTGGGCACACGCAGGGACTGACCCCCCTTCACGGGAGAGCTCCAGGAGCAGGGGAGGACCCACGGGGATGCCCTGCTCTGCCCCAGCTACTTTCAGCAGCCAAAATCCTGGGCTCTTGTGTCTGCTCAGACACTGCCAGGCTCCCTGCACCACATGAGCCACCCGTGCAGATGAAAATGATGCAACCCACACCAAAGCCACTGCAGCTGCAGTGCCAGGGCTGCCACTGGCTGCCTGCCTGGGCACCAGGCTCTTGGCAGGACCCGTGGCTGGGGCAGGCCCAGGGCTGGCAGCTGCCTCATGCCCGGAGAGCTGCAGCCTTGGTTTTCCAAGACTCCCTGTTTATTTGTTCTACAACAGCTTGAAAACAAATAGGGTTAATAGCCCTCCCTATGTCCTAGTGAGATGAAACTACCATTGGGAGACCCAGGACAATTTTTATATAGGATTAGAAAACAAAAATCAATATTTAATTATCTGTAAGCTTTTTGTGTCACTGCATCCTTAGCTTGCTAACTGTGAGTGCTGGCTGCCACGGAGAAAGTAAGTCATTAAAGGTGCAGTATCTTTTACTGGCCTTTTATGGGCCCACAGTAAATAGAGTACATTATCACTTCTCACACCCCGGTATTGTTATTTATCTTTACAATCTCTATTTACTTATATTTATGGAAGATTTCTCCTGTATATTATATGGCTAGGTTAACTTTAATGGGGTTCATTAAAACAGGCACTTAACAAAACTTTGGACCATCCTCATTTGAACAGACAGCAAGAGACCAAACCAGGGGAGGAAGAGGAGAAGTGCCTTGTGCCTGCAGGTCCCCGGCCTGGGGGGTGAAGGGCAGGTGATGGGAAAGCCCAGGATGCCCCTGGTGTTTGGGGGGTGCCACAAGCGTGTGGCTCTGAGGGGCTGCTCAGGGTCTCCTCCTCATCCCTGTTACACCTTTCCCATGTAATCCCGAGCCCCTTGCTCCTCCCTGACCCCCAGCATGGTCCCCCCACCCTGACACAGCCCCACAGGACAGATGGGCAAAGCTCCCAGCCCTGCTCCTGACCAGGAGCCAGTCCTGGGCAGCCCACGAGCCCCGGCGCCTGTCACTGCCACATGGCCCATCCACCTGGACACACCATCCCATGGCATGTTCAAAAGACAATAACCAAATACTCTGGAAAACGAAACCTTCCCCCAGGAGGAGGGGAATGGGCAATTAGCAGATCTTTTTGCTGCAGTAGTTAATTTTTTACAAGCCTCCCTTATTTTCACTGTTTCCCCTGGTTAATAATGACTAGCAGCCGCTTACACCATAAATAAGTTCCACAAATTTCACAGATGCACCGGGCTGTTTAAGCAGGGAAATTGAGCAGCATATGTCTGAATGGTTAATTGACTTAATTGCTGTTAGTTGGGCTATTAGCACACTTGATCCACCCCAATGACCGCAATACTTTCTTAATGGTGTTCATTTTATTTGGATGCCAAGCTCCAGTTACCATTACAGTGAAATTTCCAATTGCTGATTACCTCATAAATATATAATTGTAGTCATAGGCTAAATAAAGCCAACAGGCATTAATAATGAACAGCGTTTGACTAAGAGCCTTTAAAGGATGATGGAAGTTTCTTTAAAGACCTTAGCTATTCTTGAAATGTAAATAATCTTTCATGCTTCTATTTTTAATGACACTGCATCTTTTTTCCACTCAGCATCGAGCACCAGGAGAGGTAAAGTTGCATCCCACAGCCAGGTAATGTCCAGAGAAAATAACACAGAGTGGAGCCTCCTGCACACTCCCTCCGCCCCCTGGGATCAGCTCCTGAGGGATGCTGCTGTTCTTTCTCTCAGGCAGCTGCCGGTGCTGAGGGAGTGACCTGTGACACAAACCTCCCAGGTCTTTTAAAACAATTTTTCCCACTCCCTCTCAGCAAGGAAAGGAAAAGCAAAGCGTCACCAGGCCCAGCCTGGCAGGGCCTGAGGCAGCAGGTAGAGGATGCCTGGGCTCTCCTGACCTCACGTGTGGGGCTGACACAACGGGGCAGCTGTGGCACTGACCTCAGTGCTTGTCACACTGCAAGGAGCGGCTGTCACCTCCCTGCCCAACCCCAGCCCAAGGCAACACCCTGCCTGTCAGCCTGTGGCTGGGACGCTGTGAGGTTGCCCCAAGAGCAGTGCCCAGGGGTGACTGGCACCAGCCTGGCTGGGTGCAGCCACCCTGACTTGGAGTTTGGGACAAACAAATAAATCCATAAACAAACCGACTTGCAAGCACAGACTTGCCCCAGAGGGCAACACTCAGGGCAGATATCACGTACCCAGAAGGCACATGGCAAGGGGAAACCAGCCTCCAACATTGCTACTGGCTCAAGAGACAATTTAATTATCCCAGGCTATTCTTAACTGACCTAGTAAATGAACCTGCCCAGCTCTGTCCACAATAATTACCTACGATTTGCTAATTCATGTGGAGAAGAAATTACTCCTAGATAGTCTGTTAATCTTTGATTCCTAACCACGAGCTCATTTACTCTGAACTTGTTCCCTACTGGCGCCAAACAGAGAGAATTACATTAGTTACTTTCAGCTATTAGGGAACTAGTTATAATTAATGTTGTCTTTGAGGACAGCCTGAGCTTAGGCAGATGGCTCAGTGAGGCTGCCATGGGTGGGCGGTGGGGCATGGACCCCCACTGGGGCAGGGAGGGCTCCAGCCACTTGTTTTGGCCCAAGATTCCTCTGCACTAACTGGGCTCTGGGTCTGTCCCACACATCCCTGCAGGACAAGGCTGTGCCAACCTGCCAGCTGGTGGGTACAGTGTGTGTGGGACCAGCCACATCCCAGAGCTGCTTCCCATCCCTGTCCCCTGGCACTGCTGGAGCAGGCACTACGTGTGCTGTGGGACCAGGAGGGCACCTGGGCTGCCCCACAGGACAGCATGGGAGGTTCTGCCATTGAAGTTATTTCCCGTTTCTAGCCCTCCCACCCCTTTCTGTGGACACTGCAGCGTGGTGGAAAGCAAGGGAATCACTGGATGTGTGTGGGGATGAATGTTGTGAAGGAAGAAAGAAGATCAGGAGAGAGGAGAAGGCTTTTGAGGAACGGGAGAGTGAAACATGATTTGTAACCTCCCTCTGAGCTGTCCTGTGGCCAGCACTGCATCCCTGCACACCCCAGGGCCACCCCTTGTCCTTACCCTGCCATCAAGTTGAGTCACTCCACACTCTCTCCATCCCTCTTTCCCTCCTCTTCTCCATCCTCCTCTCCATCCCCCTCTCCATCCCACCCACTCCACGCCTCCGCAGCCTCAGTGACACCTTCTGCCTTTGCCCAGCCACTGGTACCACCCAGTGATGGATGGAAACAGGAGGTCAGCAGGCTGCTCTCCCAGCCCCAGGAAAACAAGGAGCAGATGTTTGTTCAGCAGAGGAAAGGTCTTGGGATATGAAAGAGTTTCACCTGGTGCCTTCATCTTCTGGAAAATCACACATGCCAACTCCTTCTGAAAATGATCAAAGCCAGGCATGGGTTTTCCTCTCTCCTTGCTGACCTACTCCAACCTGTTTTATCAGATGGAGTTTAAAGCAATAGTATGTTTTATTTTAAAACAAACATTAAAAATATTCCAGCCTTTCTGTTTGACCATTCAAGCAATCTGATTTCATATGTTTCAGATGTTAGCCCAAAGAAGGGAAACAGTGTTAACAATAAGCAAAAGTAGCTAATAATCAGTTTAATACAATGCTGTGTAGTACTTGTGAAGTTGGCATACCCAAAATTATTACCAGAAGCCCAATCTTAATCTTTTTTAAGTTGGGGGGAAAAAGGATCAAAAATTAGAATGATATCAAGCATAAAATAATCTTCTGTCTGCGTTGCACTGATAAAAAAATAGAATATATAATTACCATGTAAAAACTGCTTATGTTTGTGATTATATGTTGCTGCCATCTCCAGGTCCTCACTGTAAATGACTTAATTGGGTTGTCCTGATATATGGATGCAGGGAGCAGGAGTGGCTGGACTGCTCTGGGGTGGTGATCCCCACCCATTCGAGGGTGCTGGGGTGCCCTACACCCGGGCTTGGGGTTGCTTTTTCCTCCTCCTTTATAACTGCCAGGTGCCACCACAGGTTTTTCCTGGCTATTTATGTGAAGAGTGAGCAGGGTTTGGCAGAGCAGTGACACGGAGATGGAGCCAGGTGGCCATGGCGTGGGGACACCACAGGGCTGGCAATCTCTGAATTTAGCAAGTGGCCCACACCTGAAGGGCCACTGAAATCAATAAGGAACTGGGAGGGAAGGACAAAGGCTCGCAGTGCCCTGTCTAGACACTAAATGTACTTGAAAGTCAAGTCGTGGGATTGTCACCACATGAGAACAGACTGGGCAGATGTACAGCAACCAGTGCTCAGGATTGAAAGAAAATGGATAAAACAACCCCACAACCCAACTCAGAAAGCTGGCAAAACTAAAAAGATGTGCTCTTTTTGTTGCTGGAATAGCACTCAGAGAGATAAGTCACTGCCTAGGAAAGAAAAAAGGGAGGAAATATTTCAGAGTATTAGAGGAGCATCTTTCCATCGGCACATGCTCACGGCAGCAGTGGGGGAAGCCAGCAGCAGGACCCACAGCTCTGCTGGGGGATGTGGGGGCTGCATCCCCTTCCCAGCATGGGAACCACATCTCTGCTGGGGGGACACGTGGACATGGGGCAGTATTGCCCCCCTAGGGCAGGAACAGCCCCGGGCAGCTGGACAAGAGCACGGAGCGAGTGGTGAGCCCTGGTCTGCAGCCCCTTGGCAGCCATTGCCCAGCTGGGGGAACAAAGGGCACGAAGGATGAATTTTAGCCTCTGCCGTGCCCAGGGCAGAGCTGAGGGCAGGAGATCTGCTGGGGCCACAGCAGGAATGGGGACATGGGACAGCCCAACCAGAGGAAAGGATCGTATTTGTGCCTGGGATAATTAACCCCGACTGCTCTCTGGATGCAGGAGATACCAGTGACTCTCTGTGTGAAAGCCCAGATCTACATCTCCTGTGTAACAGATAGCTGTGTGTAATAATAAATATCTGCCCATGGATAGTCCATGAATAAGTACAAGATGTATAATGCACCGGGATTATGTGATTTTTTATGTATAAAAATGTCTTATTAGCTTTCTGGGTTTTCTCCCACATATCAAATAACAATACCCCACTTACAGCTGAAGTGTGCTCCTTTTTACTGCCCGCTGTATTTATTACAGCTGAGAAAATAGATTTTTTTCTTTTTTTTTGTTGGGGATTTTTTTTATTTGCTAAATTTAGCCATTTTTCTGGTGATGACGCTCAGCGGCACGGAAAGCAACGTTCTCAAATAAGTCCATCATTCTCAAAAGCCTTTGGTGTCATTTAGTGAGGAATTCTTGCTCTGAAAAACATTTGAATGCAAATGATGGCCATTACCACAATTAAATATTTATTTTTTGCCCCCAAATGTGAAGATAATTTCATAACTAGCTCAGGAAGGCAGGCAGCAGCAGAGAGGAGGGTGATAGATGCTGTACGTGCCATGCGTGTGTCCTGTGTGTGCCATGTGTGTGCCATGTGTGTGCCATGTGTGTGCCATGTGTGTGCCATGTGTGCCATGCATGATGTTCTGGGCCTGTGCCCCCCACCAGCACCCCTCCCTGCTCCAGCCCCCAGTCAGGCAGGTGTGCCAGGGGGCTGGCAGTGGTGAACTTGGGGTCCCCCTGGTCTCTGTGGTCACCACACCTCCCCAGGTCCCGTCAGGAAGGGTGGCTTGGCTTTGCTTTTTCCCAGTGAATGTTTCTGAGTAAAGGAAAACCATGGTGAAAAATCCAGAAAGCACAAAGGGAAGTTTGGTGTTTGAAAAAGCTCCAGCTCCTGAGTTCTTGACTTTTTCAATGAACCTGAATCTTTTTTTAAAAAAAATAGAGAAAAAAAAATTGACAAAATTCCTTAAAGGATCTCTTCTCTAGCAACCCCAAACCACCTTCCACCAAAAAAACCAAATGTGACACGTTCCATTTGAAAGAGCTTTGCTGACCTCCTGGCATCAGGAAGGCAGGGGGTGGATGGCCCTGCTCTCAGCAAGTCTTTCTAGAGGCTCTTACTGGTCCCAGGTTCTTGGGCAGAGAATTTTTCATAATGACTTCTAAAACTGCAAATGAGTAAATGATGTTTGCTAAACAATCCAGCCAAATCAAAGTTATATTTTGAACCTTAAAAAGTACCAGCTGCACTTTTTACCATTTACTCAGCACTAATATTAATCTGAAATTAATTCTGTTCACTTCCCAACCCAGAGCACTGCCCTTTGTGGGGAGCTGCCTGGCAGGGTCTTTTCCTCCTCCTCTGGGGTGAAAATGTTTTGGATGACTGTAATTTGTTCTCTGATTTCCCAGGATCTAAAATCTATTTGATAATAAAGGTCAGAAGAGTTTTCAGTCATGCAGACAAGCTGCTGAATATAGATGGCCAGAACCACAGAAATATGCAAATTCATTGACTTGGACAATTAACATTTAAGCTAAATTAAAATGAGAGGCAGCGAAGACACGAGATCCAGGGCTGTACCCATCGTGTCTCTTCAGGCTGGCACAGCCCAGACAACCCCAAACCCTCGGTCCCATCTGCACTCAGGATGTTTATCACCAGTAAATCCATAATTTGTGCAATAAATTTCCAGTGAGTTCTCTCATGGACTAAACTCCAGAGGAAATCTCTTTGCTGCACTACTTC
Organism: Apus apus; assembly: GCF_020740795.1. Taxonomy (NCBI): domain Eukaryota; kingdom Metazoa; phylum Chordata; class Aves; order Apodiformes; family Apodidae; genus Apus; species Apus apus. Next base: position 14,267,603 of record NC_067297.1, on the reverse strand, counting down.
TTGCTGCAAAATTCCTTTGGACATGCAAGACAGCAGGTTCAGCTGCTGCACAACCTGCACAGGGATTCACCTCCCTCCTCTCTAAGGATTCCTGGAGCTTTCATGCTGGGAGGGAAGTTGAACAAGCAGCTGGTGGGGCTCTGGGCCACCCCACTTCCCTCTGCCTGCACAGGTCTCTTCAATGCCCTTCCCTCCAGCCAAACCCCACTTCTTTACATCAGGGATGGCAAAACCCCATCTTTTGACTCTCTCTTTGCCTTCTCTTTCTTCACACCTCTTAACCCACCAGTTCCCACCACAGCTGGATGCCTTTCCCTGCCCTGACTCTTTCTGGAAATCTCTCATTTCCTCCCATTTCTTAGCAAGTGGATTTGAACTGGCATCACTTTACACAGGCTTTTCCTTACAGCTCTTTGGGAGCTTGGTGCCTGGGATTTTTGGCTTTGCCATTCCCACTCCATGTTGTTGCCATCCTCTTAATAAACCCTTCCATTGGCAGGGAAGGGATGTGCCCCCCACAGCGAGCTGCTCCTGGCTGTGCTGTGGGAAGTTCCACCTGGTGCAAGGTCTCCTGCACAGTGCTGGGGAAAGGTGAGGCAGAAGATGGGAGCATATCTTTAACGAGGGGGACGGGTAGAGAAGTTGGTGAATGGGCTGGGAAAGTCCTGGGCTTAGGATCACATTGCGCCTGCTGAAAGAGCTCAGTAAAGGGAGTCATTCTTGGTGGCAGTAACTGATCCGCCTCCCGGCGGAGAGTCATGGAGATTAGGCATTAATTGAGAGAGAGCTGGGAGCAGGGAGGGCTTCGGGGCTGGCATGGAGGGCAAGAGAAACACTAGAACCACAGAAGGGGCTGGGATGGGGGGGCAAGAGAAACACTAGAACCACAGAACAGAGAGGGGCTGTTAATAACCACAGGGGCAGCTGGGCACTGAGTGAGGGGGGAGATAGGATGTCAAGCCGGGGTCCTCTTTCCATTGCCTTCCCTGGGGATGTAACCCTAGGAACGGGGCCCTGGGGCTGCTAAGCTCTATCCACCCATCCCAGGGGCTGGTGTAGCCCCTTCCCATCTGCAGGGGTCCAGGCAGCACTGCCAGGGAACCTGCTCCAGGGGAGGAAAGGGCTGGTCCCGGCTTCCTGGCACCCCTGGGACTGTCTGTCTCAGGGACATGGGACTTTCTGAAATGAACGGATGAGGAGGATTGTGATGAGCAGAGCACTGGTGGGCAGTGGAGGTTGGCTGGGCTGCCCTAGCACAGCTGTCCCTGCATTCAATATCAAAGTCACGACGAGACAATGGATTTTCTCCATCACAGCTCTTCAGTTCATTACTCTCCCTCTTTCTATTTCTGCAAATAAGTAAATGCACTTAACAGGTTGCTACAGGTCACCTAAGCTGACTGCCATGTGTGTACCCCCTGGTAATTGCACAGTACTCTTACTGATCTTAAATGTCAAGAAAGTGATTTAAATACAAATTTACATTTGCTGCAAATGAAGACACGTACACAGAGAGTTACTGCAGCCCAGAGAAGGCACCACAGCCTGGGCACAGTGGGGATCTGCTTGGGATTCTCAAACTGAGTCACATTTATATGTACAGGACAGTTCAAGATACTGCAGCCTGGGCATCAGTGTCACTGCCACTTGCTGTGGGATGGGGCATCCCAGGTGACCTTCACCTCAGCCACAAAGGCTCCTCAGACTGATGAACCCTCCCATTTCAGCAGGTACAAGAGGAAGACCCCACTTTGCTGGTAGGAGCAGAGGGACTTGTGCAAGGCTTTTCAAAGAATGGGGCTCCTCTCCAGCTCTGTTTTGGCTGGAGGTGGCTCAGGGTGGAAGGAGCTTGATGTGAGCCCTTGCAGATGTGTCAGTCTCCTCCTGGCTGCAGTGAGAGTGATGCTGATTTCCCAACCACCACCTCTGCTGCACACGCAGTCCCAGGGGAGCTGGCCTGTCTGGGCAGCCCCAGTATTCATGTATCTAAACTTTGGAGACATTGGTTTTGCCCCTGACAGGCTCCCATTACCAGCTTTGATGAGGCTGTGGCACAGAGGACGATCTGTGTGCTCCTTGTTGAGCCTGTGTTTCTGCCAGTGGGCAGGTAACCAGCACCTTTCCCTTCCTCCTCTCCCACAGCCTCCACTTGAGCGATCCCAGCAACACACACAAACCCATTTAGCACATGGATTTTTCCTTGAGAAGTGTTAAAAAATACTCACCCTTTCTTATTAAAAATGGTGACTGGTGTATCATGACTCAACAGTCTGAGGGCAAATCTGCACACTGCCTATCAATACTTCACGTAAGCAACTGGAGTAATCAATAGTTCAAGTATATTTCTGTATTTATTACATTTTTCAATCGACTTACTCATATTCTTTCATCAATACATTAACTGATAATAAAACTCTGTTTTCTATAGAAAATATTAGACACTGTTTAACAAGTAATTGAACACGAGTAGGTGCCAGTATTGAGCTACAAAGGAGCAGTGGGAGGGAGCTGTAGAATATCCTCCTGGTTAAGCCCACTTTGTGTGACAAAAGGAAAAACAAAATGCCACAGGTAAGAGATTAAAACCATCCTGTGCTAATACAGATCTGAAGTCATCAAAGCAGAAAAGACAGAAATGAGCTGGTTCCCAGTTTCAAGTCGTGGTGTTTGCACAGCTTGTTCTGAGGCTGCTCCTCAGGAATTGGGTGGGAAGAGCTGCCTGGGACTGTGGGATTGGCCCTTCCTGACTGCAGGGCTGCTGCCACCACGAGAGGTGAAGGATGGCGCAAGGGACCATCAGCTGGAGATCATCTGAGATCCCAGGCAAACTTGACTTCTCCCACAATTTTGGGCAGGCAACACGGAGCTCAGAGCCTGTGACCTGGGCACAGAGATCCTGCCTGCACACACGGTCTGGGACTTCTTGCTCACATGGGGCAACCTCAGTAAATCCACAGTGATACTTAATAGCCAGGAAGCATCTTGTTAAAATTTACAGGGTATTAATGAGCAACCTGGTACATATGGGAACAAATGATCATGCTCTGCGTTAATAGCAGGGTCATTAATGCATGCTCTAACAGAGGGAATAATTAGGGTGAATTACAGCTCTAAGGCTGCTTTGGTGGGTGCTTGTGTACTTAGGGTACTGGGATCATTCTCCAAATATCTGGTTGGGTTGGAGGTGACACCTGAGAGGGCAGTGGTGGGTGTTTCCACAGCACACTGGAGCCAGGGACTGGCAGCTGATGTGGCCTCTGTCCCTCAGAGAAAGCAGCCCAGGGTTTTGAGTCAAATGTGAAGGAACAGTTTATTAGGTGTCACTTTTAATTAAGCTTGATAGCAAAGCCTCTGTTAAATGTGAGGAATGTGTCCTATGAATGCACTGCATTGCCATTAGTTATATTTTATTTTTATCATTGTTATTATTTATTAGTCTGGAGACCCAGCAGTCCATCGATTTGTTTCCAAGTAGCCCAAATGAGGCTGAGCAGTCGTAGATCATCTTCGACTGAGGCTGACACGGGCATTTTCTCTCCTAAACCATTTGTTACGAGCCTGTGGGCTCTGGGGCAGGTTTGGCTTGTGGAGTTTTGGCAGGTGAAGCAGGTGATGGCAGAAGCCCTGACCCTGCTGGGCACGAGGCTGCACGGGCACTGTGGCTGGTGCTGCATCCCTCGGGATGAGCCAGACCCGGAGCTGCCAGGGAGCTCAGCTCCATTGTCCCAGGTCAGCCACGTCCCTGGTGTGCAGAGCGGCTCAGAGGAGAACAAAGAGCTCTTTTTTTTTGCCTGGACGAAGAGCCACCCTGCGTGCGATGCTGCCAGCCCAGCGCAGGTGAATAACCCGCACACGCTCAGGGGAGGGTCCTGCTGCAGCCCCTCGGGGACCCCGCCCCTGCTCGGCGTGAAACCAGAGCGGGATGAGAGATGCGGGGGGCATTTTCCTCTCTGCAAATATTAATCATGCACTTTATGAAAGCAAATGGAGGAAATGAAAGCATGAAAAGTAGGATGCAAAGAAAACGGAAAAGCATTTCGTGTGCAGTGAGCACGGGGGTGAAGGAGCGAGGGGGCTGCGGGCGGACGCAGCCGGCACCGGGAGGAGCCCCACGGCTGCTCCAGGAACCGGGGTGTCTCCAGGCCCCAGGCTGGCTGTGCTGCTCCCCACGGCTTCGGCTCTGCAAGATGCTCAGCCTCAACTAGCCTTTTGCTGGAAAGCACAGAAAACCGGTGGGCACTGCGCCGAGAGCCTGACCCGCCCTCAGCCTGTGCGGAGCTCGGGCTCCCCAAAGCTGCGGGGTCCCCAAACCAGCGGGGTCCCCAGCGCAGCCCGAGCTGCCGCATTCCCGCTGGGTGCGGGGAGGCTGCCCCGGGGCCGTGCACCACGTCTAATGCAACGACCAGCTAAGGAATCAGTGTCCGGGTGCCTGTTCACATCCCTGTGCTCTGGTGCCATAAGAGCGAGAAGGTCTGTGTCTTTGTCGCTGCTGATTGCCCTCCGCCTGCTCTTGCATTTGATCGTTTCAGACAAGCAGCCTTCACCTGAGGACATGTCAGAGCCTTGCTGGTTACTTGTCCAAAGGGGAAAACATTCTTTATCTCGTAAAGCTTGTGCTTTATGATGCAGTAACATCTGCTGCTGCCGGAGCCGCAGCCTCCTCGCGTAGCACGGAGCCCGTGCCACGAGTATTTCCGTGACCCTGCAGACACCCCCTGCATCGAACCCCGTCTCTCAAGTGCTCGTGCTAATGAAGGAATAAAAAGATGCGATATTTTCAGAGTGAAAAAGGGGCCTAATTTTCAGAGATAGGGATTTTGGTGGCCAAGGGGCAGGACAGCCCTTCCCACCCCAGCACAGCCGGAGCAGCCTGGCCCTCGGATGCCGCCGGTGCCAGCCCTGGTGGCAGCCCTGGCCGCGGCAGCCGAGCCACCAAGCCGGAACAAATCCGAATCGCTGCTCAGCACACGGGAGATGCTCATCGGGGCCCTTGGGAGCGGCTGACACTTGCCCAGGAGCCGGGGAGGGACACGGGGGCTCATTAGTGGTTTCCGCCCTGGGGGAAAAGTTCGCCCGCAGGCTCCTGCCAGCGCCGCGGGGCCCCGGGTGGGGGCAGCCCCTGAGAGCCCCCGGGTGGGGGCAGCCCCTGAGAGCCCCAGGGTGGGGGCAGCCCCTGCGAGCCCCAGGGTGGGGGCAGCCCCTTCAGCCCCCGCTCCGGGCAGCCCGGAGACCCCCGCGGCAGGCGGGGCGGTGGGAGCAGGATCTGCGCTGGGGATGGGTGTGAGATGCTCCCTTAGAGCCACTTGGGGCTGCGTGGGTTGTACAGCCCCCCCAGCCTGCCCCGGGGCTCCTGCGGCTGCCCTCAGCACCCCAAACACCCCCGCACCTGGGCAGATATATGGGTACTGTGTGTGCTTAATAAAATACCAACTTACATTTCCCTTTTCAAATGAAATTAACATACTTTATTGCCAGCTATAAGAAATATTCCTTAAGGGTAAGAAGTTTATAAAAAATTTAAAGTAACAAAGGAAAACTTATAAAAAATTCATCTTTTAGTGGTGATTGCTATATATATTAAAAAAAGAGTGAGTTTAAGTGAGAATACAAAATTCACAGAATTAATTATGTAAACAGAAAAAAAGGCACAATGGCAGAGACTAAAGCAATTAGCAGCAAAGTTGCCCCATCAGTATCAGCCTGGACCTGCTTAAGAATAACCCACAGAAGGAATTATGTCCTGAAGTTGTTTATTAAATACCTCTGCCAAGGTTCAGAATAGTGTTGATGTAACTAACTGAACAGTGTGTTGGGACACAGCAACTTTTCTGCTGTGTGCCATACATGGCAGCATTTCCCATCAGGGAAGGGGCAGGAGAGATCCCAGCCGGGGCTGGGGGTGGGAGAAGGAGGAGCCCCCTTGCCAGTGGAGCCACAGGTGCTGCCCTGGCTCAGCCTCCACCCCCCTGCTTTGGCACCGAGGGAGAGGGGACATCCTGGCTCAAAGGAGCTGCTGCCCCAGCAACATCCCATGAGCATCCCCCGCCGCTGGCCCTGACCTGCAGACAGACACAGGGGCTGCTGAGGGAACGGTGTGGCGGGTCCTGAGCTGGGTCCGTGCTCACCCACCCATCTCTCCAGGTCTGCAGGGTCTCAGCAGGCGCCGGGTGCTCTCCCCTCCACACACACCAGCTCTCACCTCACTCCTGGAAGGCACCAGCCTGGGCTCCCTCCTCCAGATGGCTCAGGTTTAGTGATTGCTCTGCTAAATTCAGAGCAGCCAAATGCAGAGGACAGGACCAGAAAGAGCAAGAGACTTTCCATTCACGGGCACATTAAATGTGTCATTGCAAAGGAAATCACTGGTTCATTCCAGCCTGTGCCTTGCATGATTTTTCACTGCAGGAAAATTTTCAGGAGGGGAAAAGAAACTTAAGGAAGACATTTAAAAGTGAAGTTGAATAGAATGGGGCTGTTGGGAATACAAATGCTGCTCAAGTTTCCTTCTGATTCTTTCTCATGGCTGTTCTCTGCTGGAGAGGCCTGGCTGCCCCTGCCCACAGGAGGGGGAGTCTGCAGGGCTCGTGTGGCCACACGCGGCTCCGCACGGCTACTGGGAGCGGGGCAGGGATGGGGGCTGCCACAGCTCACGGGGGTCCCCAGGCAGGGATGGGGACTGCCAGGGCTCACAGGGGTCCCCAGGTGAGGATGGTCACGGCTCCCCAGGGTGTACCCAGCCAACAGTGCCCTCGTTGTGTGTCTGGTGCAGCTGAGAGCATGACCAGACACCACAGACCCCATCTTCTGACCCAGCAAGGGAGGATGTGGTCCAGCCCCACACAATGTGGGTCAGTTAGAGCCAACCCGATGGGAGAGGCCAGGATGTTGGTTCTCCAGCCCTGCTCCAGTCTATGCCAGTCCCACGGTGGGTTCCTGGCAGGAATGGCTCCAGCTGGGTGCTTGCCTTGGAAACATGCTGATTTCTCTGCAGTTTTGCTTGTTGCCTGTGTGCCCCACTGCTCCAGTGACAACTTCCCTCTTGCAATGATCCCCTTGGAGGCTGAGTCATGAGTGAGAGTATCTCTGGCTGGATAAATGAGACTACTCAGGTGAACTGAGAAGTGGAAAAAATTCTTCCAGTGAAGGCGGGCAGTGGTGAAGCCCCAGCTGCATGTAGAGCTGTCAGCAGGCCCTGTCTCCCTCCCCGGCATTGCCACATACGAAGCAGAAGCATCATCTCAGACAGGGAAGGATGAGCTACATTTAGTGTGCACGAAGGGAAGTGTTGGAATTTCACAGGAGCCCCTCGCCTACTCCTTTTTCTCACCCGCTCAGCATAATGAATTCCTGAAAAACCTGCTTTCTTCATCCATGGTTATTTTTGCCCCGGGAGCTACAGTGTGGGGGTGTGGGTCACCTCACCAGGCCTGGCTCTGCTGGCCCAGGGGCTCTCTCAGGTTTTGTAGTGGGAAGAAGCTCAATTTCCCCATCACCATCCTCTGGTGAAATGCCTGGAAGGATGTGCCATCCCTCGTTGCTTGGCATCGCTGCCCTGTCCTCTGGCCACTCCCTGAAGTGACTTTTAATGAGGATTTTAAGTGTTTCCTTCAGGCAGGTGCCTGCCTGACCAGCCCACCAGGCACAGGATTGGCCGTGTGAGCTCTGCTAATGAACCCTTCAGCCAGAGGATGGAACAGAAACGTGTGTTTCTTTGCAGCTGCATCTGCGAGGGACGGGCTGGGAGGGCTCTGCTCTGGCTGTGGCAGCACAGGGGGAGCAGGGATGGACACCATGAATATTTCACACTGCAACACCAGAGCTTTTCGTTAACACTAAAGTGGAGGGCTCAGCACTTCTGGTGGTTGTTACCATAGACAGGAGTGTCACGGCAGGCCAGCCTGGGTGGGCTCTGCTTGCCCAAAAACAAAAGCAACCAACTGCTGGCACAGAACAGGCTGGTGGCCCCAGAGGGGCCTGAGCATCAGCTGCAAGGATTGATGGGGACCCGGTGGTACTGGCACTGACATGGAAGGGCAGGGATCGCTCTGCTCAGAGTTAAATGTCTGTGATAGCTCCCTGGATTTCCTTGGGGCTCTGAAAAGATGAGACAAAGGAGAAAATTTCAATATAGAATGAGCAGAAAAGGTTGAACAGACCTTCCCACTGCAGCACTGGCCACCACCAGTAAATGTCACTGGGAGCATTTTTGCTGCACCCAGCAAGGGAAACTGGCTCCAGGCTGGGGGGGATGGGGACCTGCTCAGTGGGTCATACACCAGCCCAGCACCAACCTCTTCTGCTCCACCACCACTCTGGCAACGTTTGGCTGGTTTTGGAGGAAGGACTTTCCTGGGGTCCAGGTGTGCCTGGGGATCTGGGGATAGCCAAGAGCCTCCTCCTGTGTGGAATCTGGCTTTGTACCATCCCTGCTGTTGTGCTCCTGTCCCTGTAATCTTGCAGCAGCACTTCAGAGCTGGAGAGCCTGGGGCTGGGAGCTGCTGCCTGCCACTGGCACTAGTTCAAGCTGCCTGGTGAACCAAATTGATTTTTTATAGTTGCTCTGGAGCAAGTTTAATGAATCTGTTAGTAGCTGCTCCCTGCTTTAAACCTTTCCTCCGTGCTGGAACTGCAGCAGAGTGTTTCATGAATCGGAGGAGGCTGCTTAAGCCTTACCCCGAGCAGCACAGCCATGATTACTTGCCTGCTGCATAACTCCACATCATTACAGCAGCCACTTGCAGAAAGGCATCAGCTGAGTGAGCCGCTGGGAGAGCAATCAGGTGCCAGTCTCAAATGGGAACCTTGTGCAAACCACAATATATGGGGGTGTGGGTGCTCCTGGTTCTCATCTACAGCCTTCTTTATAAGGACAGCACCAGCTCCAGGTGATGACTCGCTGGCAGTCATGCTCTGCCATCACAAGACTGCCTCAAAGACAATGAGGCTAAAAATTAAAAGCATTTTTGCTTTTATTTTTATAGAGGTTGTTTGTTCTTTGAACATTTTTTCCATGTTTCTGCTCAGTAAAAAGGCTGGATGCCCCAATCCTAAATAAAAGTGTAGGCCAAGATTCACATGACTCTCAGACCTAGAGCTTTGAGGAAACAAAGGCCTCCCCCTGCACGTGTTTGCTCGCCAGGAGTGGAGCCCGTGCTCCAGGGGTGCACAGAGGTGCAGAGGAGGGGGCTCTAGGGCTCAGGGGGCACGGAGGCATAAAGAGTGTGGCACTGGAGCACCAAATCCAGCCCTGTCAGCCACGGATCCCCAGGTGGGTGGGCTCAGCACCATGCCCTGCCACTGCCACCTCACCTCCCACCAGCCAGCCCTGTCAGCTGGCACAGCCCCACCAGCCAGGGGTGCTGAGCTGGCACAAAATCCTCCTGGAGCAGGCCTGGTGGAGCCAGGGGGCAGCACTGCTGATACATCCTCAGCATGGCTCTGGGATCTGTCCCCAGGGATCAGGGGGACCTGGAAAGGCAGCGAGGCTGCAGCAGCCTGCGTGGGGACCCCCGGGTTCTCAAACAGGCTGCAGCGATCTGATCTGTCCTTCCCCTGAGGACAGGGCTGCAGGAGTTGTGCCAGTAACTGCTGCTGGTTCCCAGCAGAGCAGTGAGCTCGGAGCAGAGCAGCAGCCGGGCTGGGGTGGGCATTCAGTGCTGTGCCCATGGCTTCCAGCTCCCAGCATCCTGGGCACTGGAGAGAACAGCTGGAAGGAAAGGAAACTGTGGAGATGGGAGAGGCAGAGCTGGAGTGGACAAGGCCAGGGGGAGGTTTCCTGGAGGTGCCACAATCGGGGGCAGACAAATGCACAAATTCTCTGTGACATCGAACCAGTGGGTAGGGAATAAAAAAATGGGGATTGTTGACTTGGGACAAAAGATAATTAATATTGATTAAAGCAATATAAATGTCACCAAGCATTAGCAGGAGAGCCAAGAAATCACTTAACCAACAAACAAAGGACGAGAGCAGAGAGCAGGGAAGCAGCAGGGCCACACTGGTGAGCTCCCTGCTGCTGCCCACGGGTGACTTGGGCCTCTGGCAGAGCCCAGGAGGATTTGCTGCTGTCGGGACAGGGACCAGGGCATCATCTGGGCTCCGACTCTCCCTGTTGCTGGGAGACACGGTGTTTCCCCAGTAAGATGGCTCACACCTCGCTTTCACCCGAGCCTCTGCCAGGGAGGGGAACCCTCCTCGGGGCGATGCCGGCACCCGCGGGGGCAGAGTTTCCACATCCCGCGCCATAAACCACAGCAAAGAGGGGAGGAGAAATCGCGCAGCCCCCCCAGGGTGAAAAACCCTTGGGGAGGAGGGGTCCGGCTCCGGACCTGCGGTGCTGCTGGCTGTCCCCGCACCAGCCGGCACTGCTACCGAGTGATGGCACCAGCAGCACCCGCAGTCATTCTCAGGTCACCAAGGGCTGTCGTTGCTGGGCAAACGCGTGCTTGTGGCACAGGGGACCGTGGCCCGGGGTGGCCCCCCACCCACACAAACCCCATTCCCTCCCGCCTGCGCCCGCTCTTCCCGCGCCCGGCAACCGCGCATTGGCTTTATTGTTTTTCTGACTTCAGAAAGTCGTTAGGCTGCGAGCAGAGAAGTGCATCTCGGAGCACCCTTGTTAATTTGAACAACTATTTACTTAAGCACCCCGTCAGCTCCCCGCAGCATTATGTATGCAGCCACCCGCCTGCGCCCCGCGCTATAACTGCAGCATCGATCCGCACCGCTCCAATAACCTCATTGAGATTCCGGACACCGGCTCAGGGACTCTATCTCAGTGTCTGGTCAATAGCTTATATTTTTAATTTGTCGATAATCAGTCAGGACCTTGGTCTGAGTGCTGCTGAGGTTCTTTGCTCAATGGGGAAGGTGAAATCACTCAAGCAGGGTCATGTTTATGGCCTAAGTTGAACCATGGGAAATGGAGATATCAGTCAGGCTTATAAAAAATAACGCGCTAGATTATTTTTCATAAACCTGACAAAATAATATTTATTTAAAGACAAAGACAAGGCAGCTCTCCGTTTCTCTTGTCATCTGAGCACGCGGTGCCCAGGGAAGTGGAAAGAGCCCCGAGATCCCCACTGAGCCCCAGGACCCCCGGGCCAGGTGTCCCCGGGGCGCGCAGGGGTGCGGGGGCAGCTCGCTCTGCTCGGGGCCAGGGCTGAGACATGGTGCCCCATCATCCCGGGTGGCTTCTGCCACCTCTCCTCCTCTTCACCCCCTCTTTGACTTCAAGCACCAGCTGAAAGACAACTCTTCCAGCCTGGCCTGTACCCTTAAGTGCCGGTGTCAGGGCGTAACGAGGTGTTAGGGCGGGGTGTATAAATTGAGCTCGGGAGCAGGGCTGGGGCTGGCTCGGGATGCCGGGCGGCTCAGGCTCCCTCGGGGCTCACGGCTCTTCGGGGTGTTTGAAGCAAGGACACATGAGCTTCGGTAGAAGACGGCTATGTCCAGGTGAGTGGTGCGTTCCGGTGCTTTCTTTAACCAGCACACCGAGTATTTAACTGATTTTAAGTATTGTTTTGAGAGTCTGACGAGACAAAGTGTTAATGTCGAAGCGTTTGGGCTTCTGGAGTTTGCATCTGTGGACAGTGTCCCAGAAAGCGAGTTGCAAATAGTGCTGGCTTTGCTGTAACTGTGTCCGAGAGATTTTGGAGAAGGAGGAAAAAAACCAACCACCTTGAGGTTGCGGTTTCAGCCCCCAAAGAGGAATATTTGCTTTGCTGGGTTTCATGGCTGTCAGAGGTGTGCGGTGCCGGGGCGGTGCGTGCGAGGACACGGCTGTTAAAGCACTTTCCAAGCAAAGTGGACTTGTTGGGCTCTGTATCTGCAGGACGGTGCCTCCCGCGCGTGGGGAAGCGCTGCCGCGGGAGCTTTGCTGGGTTTGGCCTCTCGCACAGACCCGCAGCCCCTGAGGGGGCAGCCTGGGGGGCGAGGGCTGACGTGTGGGGGCAGGGAACGCGGCTCCAGCGTGAAAAAAACATGTTGAGGATCTTGTTACTTGGAAACGCATATTTTTGTGCACGATTTGGCAGCAATCGTTCAGATCTCATGCACTCGGTTCTACCTGAAAAAGAAAAGAAAACAAAAAAAGTAGAATAAACGGATAGAGGCCCCCAAGGCAAAGATGAGCTGCTAGGCTGCACAATGTGTGTGTACACCTGGAGAGGCTGGAGCTGGAAAAAAAAAAAGAGGCAGGAAAACCTGAAGCATCGATCAGGGAGACTTCAATGGCCTGGCACTGCTGGGGAGAGCTGCGGGGGGAGGGCAGTGCTGCGGGCCCCGGCTGGTTGCGCGTTTCCCGGCGCGGCCAGCCGGGCAGGCCGTGCGGGGCTGAGCGGTGTGCGTGCGGGGAGCCTGATCCGCGGGAGTGGGAGGCGTTTCGGGAGCAGCCTGGACGACTGGCTCAGCTGAAAGGAGTGGGGGGGCTTGGGGGGCGGCTGCGTCCCTGGGCAAACAACAGAGACCATTGGTGATGTGTAAAGGAGAGAGCAGGGAGCCGGTGTCTGACTGGAGGCAGCGTCAGCGTCTGGTGCTGCCGGGATGTGTGTCCTGGGGGACAGGAGCTGTGCTGGGGAGGGGGGACCTTGCCTCCCATCCCCTCTCTTCCTCGTGGGCCTGCGGGGTGTCCCCGACACGAGGAAGAAGAGGCACCGCAGGGCTGGGAGCAGGGAGGGAGGCTCCTGTGCGGAATGTAGGACCGGCCCTGCTTCTGCTCCCACGGAGGGACCCTGGGAGCTGCCCACAGCCCCGGCCCCGCGCTGCCCTCCTGCCCCCCTGGGGCTCACCAGCAGGGCTGAGCTGGGGGAGTTGCCATCCTGCGGCTCCACCACCCAGCCCAGTTCCTACATCTTATCCTTGTCTCCTTCGATTTCCCTGACAGCCAATTCTGGAAAGTTGGAAGGTGTGCCATTATCTAGGACTACATTATGAAAGTGTCACGCAGGTGATGAATGGCAGTGCTCACCAGCTCCTGAGGAACAGGGAGGAAAAAGTGACATTAGGAAAGATTTTATTTTTATGATTTCTTCAATAGGGAGGGTTCTTTGGAGGGTTGTATTTCAAACCAGATAATCAAACACTTCTCTGGGCCTCCCAAACTTTGCAAGAAGCTGCTGAAGGAGTGTCCCGGTAGAGTGACAAGGGAAGACTTGTTTCAGCTCTTGCCTGCCCTCCCCGTGTCTGTCTTTGTTATCTTTGTGTGCTCTGGTGCTGGGTGTTGGACATCAAAAGTGTGGGGTTCCCCCTGGCCCTGTCTCTGTTGGATTGTTCCCAGCAGATCCCATCCCCTGCCCTGGGCTGGGCTCTGGTACTTCCCATGCACTGCCCTGTGCTCTGCCATGGGAGCAACTAATGAGGTACATGGACATGTTGTTTAAAATTAAATTTAATACTGCTAGAAAAACCCTGAAGACCTATTGACCGTGCAGTATAACTGTGTCAGTGCATTTTACAGGCAAGTACAAAGCGAACATCAATAACCCCACATGTGCTATTACTACACACATCTTGCCATTAAAATAAAGATCCAGCTCCACAGCTGAAAGCCCTGTTTGTGTTCCTCCTGTTGTGGCAAGCCCAGTGTTTCTCTGTGTGCAGGGAAGGGACAGGACAGTCCCTGCTGTGCAGCTGGCAGAATTAAATGGGTGATGGTCTGAGAGCTGGGAAGGGGCATGCACCCTATAGCTACCTGTTTGTGCCTATAAAGCTTTACTGATTTTCTGACAGTTCAAAATGCGGCATTACAGGCAAAAACAGCCCCTGCAAACCCCTTTGGTATCAGACCCTGAGCAGTCTGAAGCCCTGGTTGCAACCAGAGGTGGAAACTGAATGTGTGCTTTTTTAGAAGTGAAAGTTGGCTTGTTTCTTTTCACTTATTTATATACAAACAAACCCCACGGTTTATCTGTTAAATACTTGAAGGTCAAAAGTTGACTCACAGATAAAATGCACATGCCCTTGCTCTGATCCATGTGTGCTGATGAAATCTATTGGTCTCTGTCGCAGACTTGAAGGGGCAACAGCCCTTGGGAACAAACACACTGTAACTGTTGATATGGAGACTCCATAACTCATACCTTGAAACTCCTCTACTTTATACTGGGTATGAAATGGAAAGGGGATTTAAGTGCTAGTACCAGAGCTCCAGAATAACCTGGAGAGTGCCAGGGTGGGTTGAATACTCTGGTGGGGTCTTTTCTCCTGTAGAGGTTCCTGGATGCTGTTTGTGATGGGTTATTGCCTGGCTCTGCCTGCCTTTCCTCTCTCCTGAAGCTGCCTGGCAGCTCTGTCAGGGATTATGCAGCATGTCATTTAACACCACCCAGCTCAGGGTGAGCCTTTGTGGGATGTGTAAATTGTGGGGCAGCAGCAATGGCACCAGTATGAATGTGGGGCTGCCCTCTGCCGTGCCTTGCCTGAGCTGGGGGTCTTGTCTGAGCTCTGCTGGGGCCTGGCTGGTGTTGGGGAGTGGCTCTATGGTGGGCTGGTTCTGTGGGCTGCTTGCACGGCTGCTGGTGTAAGGCCAGTTGGCTTCAGCACAAACTTTGAGATGCTTCTGTTCCTCTGATCCCTGGAACCAACAGGCTGATGGGCACAGTGCTGGGGGAGAATCTGGACAGGGGGATGGGCATGAGGGAGTCTGCCCCAGAGAAGGGTCTGGGGTGCCCTTCTCCAGCATCTCCTCCTGCTGCCAGGCAGCAGATGGGTTGGGAGAAACTGCAGGAGTCTGCCAGGCTGGTACTGGGCCCCAGGTCCCAGCGAGGAGAGGGCACACATTCCTTTTCTTCTGGAGAGATGTGTGCTCTGTCTTAGATACCCTATAAACCCCCTGTTTAGTAAGGTGAACTACATGCATCACCAGCCACTTCAGAAAGTAAAGCTTTTCTTGTTTGTTTGTTTTTTTTCTGTTGCCTTCAGGACATTAATAAAAACAGATTAATAAAATCAAAGGCAGCACAATTAGACAGGACATCAAGGAAGAAGTGTTTGCTGCACAATCATTCAATTTCCATGGCAGTTCTCATGCTGAGAAAAATCTGTCTGTGACTGGTGATGAAAAGATAGAAAGTGAGTGTCTGAAACATGAGGGAGGTGTGTACGAGCTGCCTTTGTGCTCCTCCTGTGCAACACTTGTGTGCAGCAGCAGGAACGGGCTCCTGGCACAATGATGTCCCACGTGTTCACTTGGCCATATCTATAGGGTGGTTCTTGCTTAAGCTGGATTTTTTAAATAAAGGTGACAGGTGGAGGGTCTGGTGGGGGCCAGATCTGAGCCCCTCAGGGGGGTGGTCGCTGGCTCCTGTCCCTACTGGTTCTGAGGGTGGGCAGGAGCCCACATCCACAGGAAGGATGTGGGTGCTTCCCATGGGTGAGTGGTGTCTCGGGGGGGTGCCGGGGCTGACAGAGGGCTTGCTCTGCTCTCCATGAGCGCTGGTCTGCGGGGTGCTGTGCTAGCAGCAGCTCTGCTTTTTCCCGGTTTTCCAGCATCATCAGGAAAGCATTTATTTTAGCGGCGTTGCTGGGTTACCTCCATTAACCTGGGCCCTGCTTGTAGCAGCTCAGACAGCCTGGCGTGGGCTGGAGAGTCTGGGTTTGCTGCAAATCACAACACGCCTCCAGCAGCTCTGTTATTTGTAAGACTGAAGTAGGGATTTCGGGAGGAGTGATCCGGAGGCTGGCAGGGAGGAAGCCCATCCTCGAGGCGAGCACCCCCAGCCCTGGGAGCGGCTCCGTCCAGCACGGCTGATTTGCATGTTGTGTGTGCGGCTGGTCTGGGGCTTGTGCATTTGCATAATGAGGCTGCAGGGATTTCCCTCGCCTGCACCATCGCAGCGCAAGGGCAGAGTGAAGGCAATTATATCGGTGTTTGCGTTTGCAGGAAGACACCTCCTGATGATTTTCTGTTAGGAAAATTCCTTCTTGCTGGAGCTGCTGGCTGGCTTTGTGTGTTGTCCTTGCTGGTCGGTGCCTGTTGAGACCAGGGAGGAGAGGAAGGCAGGCAGAACCGTTTCCTTGATCAAGGCCAAGACGTTTTCCATCAACAGGTTGTTCAGGTTGCGATTTTGTTTTAGATTAGAATATTTTTTTTTAAAATGCTGGAAAGCCTGAAGCCGGAGCAAAGGGGGACTCGCTTTGCAGGGGTGCTCATCACAGCTCCTCACTGCTGGGCTGGCTCCGGGGGCTCCCGGGAGCAGGGGATGTGCAGCTGGGACTGCCCCTCATGGACGGGCTGTGCGGGCAGCCTGGGGGCTCCGTCTGCTCTCAGAGGTTGTTCATCTTCAGAGCTGGGGGAGCTGGAGGAGACAGCGAGAAGCCCTGGCTGTTTGGGTTAGTTGGGTGGTTTGGTTTATTTTTCAATTAAAAAAAGGCAGCAATAAATCTGGATCTAGTTTGGCCAGTGTAAATAGAAACTGGACTCCAGGAGCTGATCTGGATTGTGCTGCTGAGCAGGGGAGAGGAGAATCACAGTCCTTGAGGCTGTAGGATGGGGGAAAATGCCTGGAGCTCTGAGCAGCAGGGACTTGGTGGCTGTCAGGGGTGGGGGGGCTCTGCCAGGGCCAGGGGAGGGTGCCCTTGGTGGGCACGGGGCTCTGGAGCTCTGCATCCCCCCCAAGTCCTGGGGGAAGTGTTCAGCTGCACGTGGATCCCTCCTGTCAAACATCGAAGCACTTTGTGGAATGATAGTAATTATTATAGCACTAAAACAAAGCACCAAAAGCTTATTGCTTTGGAGAGATCACTATCTTTGTCTAATTACTTGGCTCCAATTAACATTTTACCACAGACTTCTTCTGCAAGCACTTTTCTCAGAAGGAAAAAACTGGTGTCAACAGCAACAAAAAAATAAAAATACAGTAGCCTTGGAAATAGTATTTGACACCAAACTGGTAAAATAAGAAAAAAACCCAACAACCCAACCCTGGTCCTCCCATGCCCTGGAGAAGGGGGACACAATGGGCTGAGGGTGGGATGTGTGGCACGGAGGAGCTGGAGGAGCCCAAGTGCTGTTGATGCTCATAAGAGGCAGAGGAACAGTGGTGCTGGAGGCCTGGCTGGGACTGGCACTGTCCTTTCACCAGTGCTTCCAACTTGTCCTGCAGCTAAATGGCATCAGCTCTCTATAGGTGATTCGCTTTCCATACCACATGTTTACCCAAACCCCATGTTTACCCAAACCCCATTTGCTGAAAGTTTCCATGAATAAGGCAGCCCAGGAAGTGGTATCTGAGGATTGTGGCTATTTTGTCAGTGTCACTGCCAGGATGCCCTCAGGGAGTTGTGAGACCTGCAGGTCTTGAGCAGCCCTCACTGAAATGCTGCTGGAGGGTGGGGGGGTCCCCCCAGTGAGGGGCTTCCCTGCCCAGAGCTGTGGTCCTGGTGACACTGGTGTCAGGTTCCCTGGGGGCTTCACTGCTCATGTCCCTGGTCTCCCTGCAGTTGTCCATGGATGCTTTCCTGCAGCAAGGTGCAGCCCCACAGCAGTGTGGTGCTGTGGCCTTTGGGCTTCTCCTCCCCAGACAGCCAGGGATGATCCTGCTCACCCTTCAGAACAGCTGGGTTCTGTCCCTGGCATGGGAGGAGCTGGGCATCCTGCCCTGGGGTGACCATCCCAGGGACGGCAGCAGATCCAGGTGCTGAAATGCAGGGTTGGGTTTAAGGGTTGGCAGTTTCCTTGGCAAAAGCAGGGGGCACCGTGGGGTGCTGCTGGCTGGGTGGGCTGTACAGAGGTAGCACCAAACCTTTCCAAGTCCCAGTTTTCTCCTTGCCAAAGGGCCCTGGGAAGGGCCAGGGCCAGCATCCTCCCGAATTCAGCCGTGCGTGTTGCTGTGCTTCCTGGAGCTTGCGTATTTACATACATCCTATAATTACCATCTGCACAGCCAGAGGCATTTGCTGGAAATGGGTTGATTCCATCTGTTGGTGCAATTTTCTCAGAGGAATTTGCATTGATCACTTTTTTATGCAAAGCTTTTGTATAGATCATTTTTTCCCCTATTTTTTTTAATACAGCTAAATATTTCCAGGGAGGGCCCAGGCTCCCTGGTGCTGCTGCTCGTGCCCGGGAGATACTCCCTGGCCCCCAACTCACCAGTTGCTGCTGGTTTTCTTTTGCTCTGTTTCAGCACAGAGGAGCAAGCCCAGGCTGCTCCAAGGTGGCATTTCTCCAATATTTATAGTTTTATTCTGTGCTTGAGGTGGTAACTCATCCTTAATGCGATGACCTTAAACTAGGAGAAACGGGGTGTGGTAACCAGTCAGTCAACTGGTTATTCTCAATCCAAGTTCGGAGTCTGTGCCTGGAAAGATGGGGCTTTCTTGTATATTTTTGACAGCTGTAATGAATGGGGCAGCATCAGATGGATTAAATGTTGGGGAAATTCCCGCAGCCCTCTGGAGCTTCCCTGTTAGCTGCAACTGTTCCGGGTCCGGGGAGAGTTTACCCAGGAGTAGCCCCCGGGTGCAGCACCCTTGTGGTCTGGGTGCTGGGGCAGCTGGTGGGTTGCAGGGCCACCCCTCTGAGGGAATGTCACCACTTTGCCCTGCTCTACGTTTGGGGACTGTCAGGTCCCTCCTGGTGTCACAGGCTGGAAAGCAGGGATGCTGTAAGGTGGGCAAAGGGGGCAGCAAGGCTCCAGGTGCCACAGGGGGGCTGAGCTGGGGGCTGCCCTGGCACCCCCCCCTTACAGCCTGACCCTGCTGCCTGAGGAGCAGCAGCTCCCAGGAATGGGGAGAGAAGTTTTGAAAAGCTTTAAACAGGCACAAGTAGCTGCTCCTGTGCCCTGCAGATCTTGATTACTGACGTTAATTCCAAGCAGAACGTTAGACTTGCTAATTGGGGCGGGTTAACGGGGCCTGCTGGAATCTGCAAGTTCCTGCCACCTTGTGCTGGGGAAATAAATAAATAAAATCCATTGTGCTGTAAACAGTTATCAGGAAAGAGCAGAGAAAATGAAGTGAACTCTTCCAATGCATCATGGAATATTACTGTATTTCATTTACTGCGGCACCAATTAGATGAGAGCCTGTTCTATTAACGTGCACCCTTGCAGATCCATGCTAAATTAACTGCTAGATCTTCACTACAGCAGTAAAACGATTGATTTCTCCCCTTAATCAGTTTATTTCATTAGTTATACATTTATTTTTACATGCATTTTGGCAAGGCACAGTGAAATGACCTATCAAGGTATGTGACATCACAGTGATTTGAATATTAACCAAATAGCTATTACAGCAGTGGTGGTGCTTAAAGATCATATGTAAATCAAATGTCAGGGGATAGAATTGCAGGGAGGGCTGTCAGAAAACAATTTAGCAGTGGTTAAAGGGACAGCTCGTGGTTGGGGGAATTGTGGACTTTGTAAGTGGATGATCTTGTTGCCTTTGCTTTCCCTCCTGGTTCCACAGGAAAGACAATTAAGTTTTCCCCATACTGTACTGTTTTTGGTTTTGTCAAATGAGTTGTGCAGTTTGGAAAGCTTTTCTTCATTCAGCATCTGGTTCTGAAGCTGCGGTTGTAGCTTCAAGGTTGAGCTACGTGTGGAATCACTTCCATTTCTGACCCAGGGAGCCTAAATACGTTAAATATAAGTAACTGCGTAGAGAGAGGCAAAAAATGGCTTCTCTGGTCCTTTACTTAAGGGGAAAGGGAAGAAGCCTGGATTCTGGTGAGATGTCTTTCATCTTGTGTATCTTGGGCAGGAGTGTGAACAGTTCCTTCTTCTGCAAGGAGGCTCCTGGGTGGTGCCTCAGGGACCTTTCCCTGGGCACTGGGGACAGGACAGAGCTGCTCCTGGCAAAGCCTGGCTGAGGGAGGGGGAAGGATTTTGGGAACTGTGGGCAGAGCCTGGAGAGAAGGGGGTGAGGAGCTGCCATGAGCCTCCAGGTGGTCTCCTCTGGCCACCGAGTTACCCCACGGTGCCAGGGGGGACCTGGGCCACCAGAGCCCATTGGCACTAGCAAATCCTCACAGGAGCAGCTGCAGCCAGAGCTGGGAAGTCTCTGGCTGTGGTGTGGAAGTGTGGGAACTGGCACTGTTTGGGCACAGCATGGGGAGTGGTTGGCTTTGAAGCTGCAATAAGGAAATAGGAGTATCAATGACTGATAATCAAAGGCAGTGGAGGGAAGAAACCTGCAGCAGATCCCCCTGCAGAACAAATGAACAGGCAGTGGGTTGTGATGCAAGTCATGCCATAAAGCTCTCCAGTGAGTGCTACCTTGCTGGGGTTTAAATCCAGCACTCATCTCCCTGGGGCTCCATCTCACCAGATCCGTCTGCACCGAGTAAACATTGAAATTACATAATTAGCCCCTCAGAGAAAAGAATTCTAAATTCATGGGAACTTAAAGTTAAGAGAGAAATATTACATCTCTTCTTCCCCTTCGTATCATCTCTAAATGTTGAGCTGTGCAGAGGCAGAGGAGAGCTGCTGGGGGAGGCTTGGGGTGGGCTGTGCCCGAGGGTCCCGCAGCGCCCCTGGGCTGGGGTGGCCCTTGGAAGGGCCGTGGGTGCTGGGCATGAGCTGTGGGGCAGTGAGGGGTGGGCCCTGACATGCTGGGTGGGGGGGGGTGGGATGTCTTTGGCCTGAGCCTGCTGGTGTCTAATCAAATGACAGCGCTGGCAATAACCCGGGATTATAAATGGGAATTGTACTCCATCAAAATTGATTCCAGGGCAAATTGAATATTGAGTTAAATTCCAGTGCCTGGTGAAACCTCTGCCTCCCCTGTTGTTGCCATCCAGCACCAGCACAAATCCATCCCCACGTCATCTGGATATAACGCGCTGCTGCTTGACCTTGGGTTCCTACAGTCACCTGAAGTGCACAGTAATATACTTGCAGTCACTGTTCGATGCTCAGGGGAATGTTTTAAGGCCCTTGGCTGGAGTGAATATTTTTATGCAGGCTATAATTTCTTTTAAGACCTTCGCGGCAGCCAGGCAGCCTTCAGAGTGTCCTTCTCTTTCGTCACATCTGGAGCACTCTGGGGTGGGGACCCCATCCCAGGGGGCCCTGAGCTGGTGCTGTGGGGTGGGAACCCCCTCCAAGGTAACCACAAACCAGTGCAGGCACAGTGAGGCAATGCTCCCAGTCCAGAGGATGCTGAGTGGGGGGAGCACTTGGTATTTTTCCCTCTTGGTGACTTGGGGCAGGTGAGGGAATTTTGACCAGACCCCACTCCTGGGCAGACAACCCCCTGGGACCTTCCAGCAGCCTCCTACAGCCAGATGAAGGTGGCACTGGGTTGCTCATGGTCCTGGATGTGGCTGCACTCTCCAGGGCAAGGCTGGAAACAGGCAGGTAGAGGAGGAGGATGGAGGAAAAATGCATGGAAAAGGGATACAGGGCTTTTCTCCTCCACCTTGCTCAGCAGCAGCCCAGCAGCCTGCATGCTCCCTTGCTCAGGAAGGTACCACCACAAGAAGCCCCACTTCCACCTGGCAGCCCCTGGTCCTGGCTGGTGTGCTGTGCTGCCCCTGGGCTTGGGAGCCATGGCAGGGCTGATCTGCCCTTCCTGGGCCAGGGCTGGCAGCACCCCAAGGAGGAGGTTTGGGGTGCACCCTTTGCTCCCCATGCCAGGCAGCCTGGCTGTGCCCTCCCTGCTCCCCACCCCAGGGCCTCATTTGAGCACAGATTATGCTAAATTCAGTTAAGCTGGACAAATGCTCACTAGAGACCTAGAGAAGAAAACTCCAAATGGATTTTTATCTCCCAATCAGGCAAAACTTGATTCACAGTTCAATTCTCCAAAGGGGAAAAATTGCAGAATCCCTGCTTAGATTTTATTTTAAGCAAATCCTGTAAAAATCCATCTGAAGGAGCCAGTAGCTCCATCTTTCAGATCCTGCACACACTGTATCCCGGAACATGTGTTCTGCTTTTATATAATAAAAAATGTAGAGTTTCCTCATGTTGCCATATGTTTTTGCATTTATCTGTGCACTTGCTATAACCCTATCTGCTGTGTATGCCTACAGTGCTATCTGTGTCAGGATTGAAACGCATCGAGTGAGTATCATTCATGCAAAAAATGAGCCTAAAATCTCCCTGAAGAATGAAATATAATAGAATACAATTGTATCATTTAAAAAACTTTGCATCATATTACACAGTCAAAAAAGATAATATATGCTACGAGGGAGGAAGCAAATGAAATATTGTGTTAACTCTTCAGTTGCCCGTGCAGCAGTGAAGCTCCTCAGGCTGGAGGTGGGTACTGGTGGGGGTGATGGGGCTGCCATGGTGCTGTGGAGTGGCCACAGCCACTCTGCCCCACGGGACCCCCTCACAGCACCCACTTCCCCCTAGCCGAGCCAGCCCTGCTGTGCCTGGCATGAAAGGGAATATTCCCTTCTCTTTGAATGGTATCTGTTCCCAAATCATGTATAAAACATTTGCAGAAACCACTTACTCCTCATGTATTTTTTATGAGTCTGATCCTAAGTTAAAATATATAAACATAAAAATATCAAGAAGTACTTTAGGAAAAAAAAGTTATTTCATAAAATATCAGGAGACCAATTTAAAACCTTGCTGAGGCTCCTGCCTCGCACGAGGTGTGCAGCCAGCTTCTCCCACCAGCAGGGACCCTTCCCATCACTTATCCAGCCCCTGCCTCTGGCAGCCTCAGGCTTTCACACTTGAGAAATAAACCCTATAATTTTATCTAATCCAGGGGATAATCTTTTTGTAATGTGCCAGGACAAAGATGAGGAGTTTTATTTCTGGAAGACCAGATAAAGACAGTTTTGCACTGGCAGACAGGAGAGCCAATGTGTTTGCAGAAACCCACCCAGTGCCCTTTGAGCAGGGAGTTGCCAGCAGCATCCCAGGGCAGAGTCAGGCCCTGCTTAGCTCCAGGCTGGATCCTGCTCCTGATCACAGGGAAGAATTTATGGGTAATCCCAGCTCTGCAGATTTATTTTTTCCTTTTCAAGGACAAGCATCCTTGAAGCCTTCTCTGGCTGTGGATCATCCCCATTGCTTGTGGAGAGGTGCTGGGTGCTGCTCACTGTGCCAGGGGCTGGGTGTCCCAGGGGGCTGTCACTTCCCAAGGGTGTTCTGGGCCCTGCTGGGGGTGGGATGCTGGTGGGGTGTGACAAAGCGTTAAGGAGCACCCTGGCCATGGGTGATCCTGTGGATCACACCTGTTCCTGGTAATGCCAGGGTGGGTTGTGGCCAGGCTGCTCAGACCCATGTGCCGAAGCCATCAGGATGCACCCACAGGAGCAGCCCTGTGGCTCCAGACCCTCCTCCCCACTGAATCCTGCAGCCACTCCTGCCCCTGCTGGCACCATCCTGGGAGAGCCAGGCTGCTGCAAACCCAGCCTGGTGCTGCTTTTGTTCCTCCATAACCACCTGAACACCTCAGAACACCTCCACAAACACTGCCAGTTGCTGTCAGTCAGGGTGGCCCCTGGCCATGAATTCCTTGGAAAAAAGTTGGTGTTTATTTTTTCCATTTTTCTCTCTGGTCCTGATAAGTTGAAGAGCTCTTTGAGAGGAATCCCTGTGCAGAACAGCCACTGTGCTTGATTTGCTGAATATTTTGAGCTTCCTTGATTCCTGCAAAATCATGGCTCGGATTTCTGTTTTTCCCTTTCTTCTGTGTAATTGAAGGGAAAAAAAAAAAACACCAGAAAACCAAAAGGAGTTAAGCCCCAGACTTTGCATTAGTCTCGGGGAGGTGCTGGCTGTGCACCCAAGGGGGAGCTCATGGGCTCTGGGCAGCTGAGACGGTGCTGAAGGCTCTTCCCTGCGAGGTGGTGGTGAAACATGGTTAAGCAAAAATTGCAGACAGGATAATGGAAAAGGCCTTTCCTGTCTCTGTGCCCTCCTCCTGGACTCACCAAATCCTTTCTCAGAAAAGCAGAGTGCTGTTTTCTTGTTAGGGCAGTTTTACTGGAAACCCCTGAGACAAAACCTTGCTGTGGTAGGTAAAAATTGCTACTTTTGTTAATTTTGCCTCTAAGCATTATTAGTTAAATATTGTTTCTTTAAAAATGTATTTAATTTAAACTAAAACGCTGGAAATTTCCTTTCGAGAGTACTTTTTTTCATGCCCATGAATATTAATGCCTTTCTCAGAGAGATCTACTTGAAAAAAACAAGAATAAATTAAATACCTACAGATTTTTCTAATTCCTCTTTTTGGTGACATGCCGTCATTACATCAAATTACTGAGATGTGCTCCCATTTTTTTGTGTGTGTGAAAATTATGGAATATAAAGTATATGTAAATGCAGCAAAAGGCTGTGAAGAAAGAACAGGGACAGGAGAAGCATTAGGTATTCAGCCAGCATCGTTGTGAGCCAATTAATCAAGCAGTGGCGAGGAAAGATGCAGAAACGATGAGTTCGCCCTTCATGTTGATGAGGCCGGTCCAGGGCAAATGCTGCTGCACCTGAGCTCATAGTTAGGCATGCAGAAAGGAATCATGGGAATATCTTCACGCCTTTGTCTTTCTCGTGAAGGATGGAAAATGTCAAGCTGTTGTTTGGCTGCATGTGGGAGACTGGCGGAGAATTCACAGTCTGGAGAAGCAGGGATTAACTCTTTGTGGACAGGCTCTCCGCACATCTGCACCCGGCGGAGCCGCAGCCGAGGAGCAGGGACGGGATTGTGGCCGGAGGGAGGTGGGGGCTCTGCTCACAGCAGGGATTTTTTGTCCCTTGCCTCTCCCTGCCAGCCCTGCCCCAGCCACGGGGGTAGGGAGGAAGAGGCATCGTGCCCCCCACCCATCCTGTGCTCTCCCAAAGCTGTCTCATCCCTGACTTCCACCTGCCCCTGCAGCTCCAGCACCAGCTGCTCCTTCCTGAGGGGCCAGTGGCTGCAGGACAGACCCGTGGCCCTCCCAGCCTTCCCCTGGTCTGTCTTTCCCTTCCCCTTGCTGTGTATTATTTCCAACCTTGCCTGGAGGCACGGTGATGAAGGTTTGGTGGCTGGAGGCCATGAGCTGTCTGCAGGGGGTGCAGGCTCTGGTTGGTCCAACCACAGGGGATGCTGGCACATGGAGATGCTGATGCTGGTCCCAGCACTTCCCTGCTCAGGATGTGAGCTTTGCAGCTGGTAGAGAAAACATCACAGGGGATGCAAGTAGTTCTGCAGACTTTTATCCACTCCCTCACTCGGGCCAAGTGTTACAAATCTATGACCCTTCTCTTTGCTCCCCTGCAGACTTGATCCTAGCAGTCCATGTTTCCAAACCTGGAACTGCCTCAGCTGCTCCTTGTCATAGCTGAGATGGTGAGAACAATTCTATCCTGCCCATCACATATAATGCATTTTCCTGCAAGTCCTTTCCTTCAGAATCATGATAGTTTTGGCCTAAGTTCAACTTCTGATCTGGAATAACTCCTAGATCCTTTTCACACCAGTAGTTCCTCAGTTACACTGTACTTTGCACCCAGATCCACAGGATAAATTCCTATTTTTCTAAATTTCTAGCATTTTCCAAGACCTTTGCCATTCTGATTCTGCCCTCTAATGCATTCAAATATTGCAAATGTAGTGACTGTATTTTCCATCATGTAGGTCAGCAATACTGAAGAGCACAGGGTACTAGACAGACCTGTTCACCAGTGGTTTGTTCCAGCAGCAGACCGTCCATGACTAGTCTCTGACTGCAGTTTTTCAACTGGTTTTACCCTCACCAAATAGTATTTTCATCTAGACTGATTTCTCAGCTTGCTTGTGAGAATGTCATATAAGACAGTGTCAAAAATCTTATTAAAGTCAAGATATGACATTTACTGCTTCTTTTCTATCCAGAAGGCCTATTACCCTGTCGCAGATGAAAATTAGATCGGTTTGCCACGATTTGTTCTTGACAAACCCGTGTTGGCTGCTACTCACCCTGTTATCTTCTTGGTGCTTATAAATAGTTTGTTTGATCATTTGTTCCAATATTTTTCTGGGAACTGGAGTTGAACTGACTTAAACTGATGATAATTTCCCAGCCTCTCCCTCCCCGTGGCAGAGCAGACTCCCTGTTGCTGATCCACGTCGCCTGCTGCCTCTTGTGCCGGCTTTGGGGACCCCAGCAGCCACTCCCAGATCTCTCCTTCTGCTTTTTGGTGCCCTGACACTTGCTGTGCCAGCCACCTGATGACAGCTGAGCTGTTTTAGTGATGTAAAAGCATGTTTACAGCCCATGCTTTTCCCTCCCTACCCCTCCACCTCCTTCCTTTCCCACTTCTTGGCAAACAGCTCCTTCCCAGGGTCTCCCCTGCTGCAGAGTGGGGAGATGCTCTGTCCTTGATGCCTCAGGACAGGCACCTCCTGGTCCTACCCACCTTGGCTTTCCCCACCCTGCCTCCCCTGCACCCACCTCTTCTGGTGGTTCTCCAGGTAGAGGCACTGGTTGCACTTGCAGCCTGGGCTGGGAACCAGCTCTGCCCTCAGAGGGTTCTCCTTGGGGTCCTTCATGGCTCCTGTGTTCAAACGGCACTGGGAGGGGCTTGGTGCTGGAGCCTAACCTGGGGCTGGAATGCAGAGTTTGTTGGTGGAGACGTCCCATTACATGGAGAAGCATTTCCTTGTTTTTAATTAAATATAAAGACTACCTTACAGTTATAATTAGTACCAGGTGGCTAAGGATTAAAAGGGCAGCATCAAAGGCTTGCCTGGGAGAAGCAAAGGCCAGATTTGCCTCCTTCATCATAAATCACCAGGAATCTGTGTTCCCTTGAAGCTCCCCAATTCATGAGCCTTCCAGTGCTGCTTGGGCTTCAGTCAGAGATTCTGACCCTTGCAAAATCTCTCTTTATTCTTTGTTAATAAATATCAGTCCACTGAGATCAAAAGTTTCTGTCAAAGGCTCTAAGACATTCAGCCTGGAGAAGCTTTGAGCTGGGATATTGCTGGGAGCCAAGTGGGAAGGGATGGTCCTGCTCCCAGCCCCAGGGTGGCATTTTGGGCTGCTTTTGTTGACAGTATAAACACATGGGCTGCATGCTTCCTGGTGCCACTGGTGAGGCTCTGGACAAGGGGAGCTGCTGGCAGGGCTGGCATCCACCTCCTGCACTGCTTCAGGGTCAGCCCAGAATGGGCATGGCCACTTCCCTCCCCTGGGACCAGCATTCCTCACCTGGGACTGGGAGAATCAGCATTTCTGGTCTGTGCCCTGGTGACTGGCCTTGTCTCTTTTCACTGATTGTTTTGTTATTGTCTTTGATTAAAACTGCAGCAAACTCTTTGACCTCCCTTCAGTGCTGGCACATGTAGGTCAAAGTGTGGGATGTTCCCAGGGCTACAGGGCAGGGGATGGATGCAATCTGCTGTACACAAGCCCTGTCCCTGCCATGAGGGACCACGAGGCTGTGGGGCCACCTAACCTGGGACCTGCTGTGAGGTTTACTTCTTCAGCAAGACCCCTGAAGTTGGAGTGATGCACTGAGAGGGTCTAGAGATGTAACATGTTGAAGGCTTGTATGGAAGAAGAAGGATGGAGAAGCTTTTCCAGCTGGAGTCCCCTCAGGAGTTGGTTTTGCCTCTCTGGACTCCCAATGCCCTCCACCTTTACTCTGTTGGGGGTGTCCTGCCTGCTTGCCCTCTTTTCTGGGATTTCTGCAGGAGATCCTGCATCATGCCTGGCTGTCAGAAGGTCTGAGGTGCTAGGCAGGCCCCCCAGGAGCTGTGCAGACCCCAGTGTGCTGGCACCCAGCGCTGTGCTGGTGGGGCTGGTGCTGTGTTATTTACACCACGGGCTCCTGTCCCTGGGGAAAGTCAGACAAACACACAATAAGCTTTGACACAAATAGTGTTTATAAAATATTGCTCCTCTGGGACTGTCTTGCCTACAGTCATCAGGATGCTACTGGTTGCAATAAAATGGAACTGCTCTTTTCCTCTGTGCCATGATTACTGCCAGATCTGCTCCTGCTAAGCGAGGGCTCCCTGGCTGAGCTCTCCCTGGTGAGGAAGCTGCCCTGGAAGAGCTGCTGTCACCTCCCTGCCTGGTGCCTGCCTTGCATGAGCAGCCCAGTAAGTCCTGTGTGATCCTGCAAGCTGTTCTGGTGTGCACAGAGCAGCCCTGAGACTGGGTTCCAATAGCAAGATTGAAATGTTACCTCCCAGGATCAGGCATTTACCCACCTCTGGTTGCAAATGCTGGGAGAAGAAAAGCAAAGCCCTTGTGCAGTCCAGGAGAACACTGGGCAAATGGGAGACCCATCACCAGGAGCAGCCAGGGCTCTGATTGCAGCATAATTCATCCCACAATGTATAAGAAAAGTTGAGTTATTGGGACATGTGACATTTATTTAGTTACATATCTCCTGTGGGAGGTTTCTGGGGCCATTAACGTAGTGTATTTGCATGGCTAGTTTACATGCCTTTGCTTGTTATTGCTGTCTATATTCCATGCACCTCACACTCAATTTCAATTCAAAGTTTGGCAGTTGAGGTGTCACGACTAAAAAATGGAATGGCCTCCCTCAGAAATGAAATAATTTTGTTGTTCAGTTCCGAGCGATTTTGTAATTTCATGCTTGTGTATGATAATTTTATGCTGTCCTGCTCCACGTAACTCAGCTCTGCCAGGCCCTGACAGGTGATAAATACAATCTTTTCCACCCGGCATGCGACAGGCCAGGGTGAGGAGAAGGGGGGGGGGGGGAAAGCAGTGATTTCACATCTGAGGTCCTGGCGCAGCCGGACGCGCCGGCCCCGCTCCTCCATCATTTCACGCCTGGGCTCCGGCAGGCACAGCCCCTCGGCCACGGTGGAGGGGCCTGAGGGTCAAGGAAAGGGTCCTGGAAATGGAATGATGCTGGAGAGGAGCCAGGAGATGTTGTGTGTGAAGGAAGAAAGTTATGAGTTTGGCGTGTCCGGGCTCCGGGGCGTGATTTAGAGCCCAGCCTCTCTCTAATGGAGTTCAATGGAGCCCTAACCTTTTGGAGAAATTATTTTTACAAATCTGTTAAACATTTGAAAGACAGCAATTTCCAATAAAAGAATATGAGTCCTTAACATTTATCACTGGGCTACAGATTTTATAACTGTTACTTCGTATTGTTCTTGTAAAAAATGTTTCTCCTCCTGAGAGCAGATGAGTCAAAAGACCATTAAGGAAATGCCAGAGGTACAAGGGGGATATAATGGGTGCCAATAAAATGAAAGCAGAAGCAAGCCATTTAAATTAAATTCAAGTGGTGATGAGAATCATCATTCCAACTACAAACCTGGAAAGCTACACTCTGCTGGGTGGCTCTGCTGAGCAGCAGCAAACACCAGGGCTGGCAGTGGGATGTGGTGGGTGGGATGGGCCCAGGCAGGGATGGAGGGAGCAGCAGCTGAGACCCCTGGGCAGCAGGCAGGAAACCTGCTCCCAAACCAGTGGCTGTTGGGGGGTACCTGCTGAATGGCCAGTGAGGAGAGACACGATGGGTTGAAGCTTCTGGAGAAACATTGGGCAATTTCCCTGCTCAAAGAGGCCAGCGTGGCCCCTCCACTGCCCAGTGGTGACCAGCTGGGCTGGGCATCTGGCCACCTCCCCTCTGCTGGCCAGCCTGTTCCAGGAAAACACCGCTTGTGTGTTCACTGCAGGCCACAGAAATTGTTTCCAGGTCTGAAAGATTCATAGGGGGAAATTTTCTTGTCTTGAATTCTGGAATTTCAGCCACCTAAGAAAAACATTGGCAAACGCTTCAGTTCACTTCCTGTTTTCTTTTCCATCTGCCCCTCTGCTGTGGGCCAGGAGTTTGCAGGGAATGTGCTGGTTGCCATGAGAGTTGGGGGGAGGCTCTGCCTGCCTGGGCTGGGAGCACCAGCCTGGACTTTGGGCTGTCCTGGTCACCTTGTCTGGCTGGGTCTGAGCCACGGGCACAGTGAGCACTGCTTGGGAGTGTTGGGGGAATAACTCCCTTTGCAGGCAAGCCTGGGGGCAGCCAAAGGTATTAACTTTGTGAATTGCTTAATCCCAAAGCTAACTGGAAAATGTGTTTAAAAAATTTGGAAGGTCTTTTTTAGGTCCTTTAAAAGCTAGTGTGTTGGAGGGGTTTCTAAAAATGATTTTGCCTTTTAAAATACTGGTGTATATATAAGGAGATAAGCCTGTAAACAAAATGAAGCCTTTGGTTAGTGACAATGAATAATTTCTATTGTCTTTTCATGTTTATATCCCTTGAATTTTGGGGTAACCAGAAGGCTCCCTTTTCTGCTGGGGTTACTTTCATTTTGGCCAGCAAGCTGAGACCTCCGTAACCTCTGAGCTGAGGTCTCCAGCCTCATCCTGATTCCAAACTGACACCTGCCCTTGGTCATGGCTTTGCATGCAGCATCCATCCTTCTGGGGCCTTCCAGAGCTGTGGGATACACAGAGCTCTGAGAGGAGAAAGGGACGGGGGGACAGGCAGTTTCTGAGCAGAGTAGCAGAGGAGCTGGTACCCAGCAGCATCCCCACCCCGCGGCCAGGCAGCAGCTCGGCCTGTGCCTCTCCTCATGTACTTCTGTGTCTGGACTAATGATTTGCAGGAGGTACAAGTGTGTGTCACACGCACCCGCCGCTCCAGCTCTGACCGTGTTGTCTGCAAATACATTTTTCTAAAGGACACACATGAAAGACACTGGGAATCAACATGACTGCAGCTCTGTTAACGCAGGTTACCCTTAACCAGTAGGTCACTTCACATCACTGTGCTCACAAGACCAAAAATAATGTATTCAGCACAAGCCACGCGTCAGAAAGGCAGAGTCTGTGCAGGCCATGGGTCCCTTGGTGGCACCCAGAAGAGTGGGGGGTGGTGGCACTGGCTCCCTGCCCCCTGGAGAGGGACTGGGAGGATTTACAGTCATCTTGTTACTCCAGTGGTATTAAAAATAACTGTAAAGTGCCCAAGACAGAAAGGTGTAAGTCTCTGTCCCTGACTTGGGGATCTTTACTGACTAGCAGGTGACAGATCTGCAATTTGCCATTAGGACTTTATTAATAAGCACGTGTGGGCTCAGCTCCCCCTTTCGTGGCATCAAGAGCCTCATGATGCCTCCTGGTGAAACCTGTGGATACTTGGGCCTCCTTGTCTATATGTCTGTTAAATAATTTCTGTGATGAAGTCTTACCCACTCTGGGTGCTCTAAATCTCCCTGACCATTGTCCAGAGCCAGCCAGGATCCTTGTAGTGCCACCACAGCTGGGTGCTCTGGGATAAATGTGACTGGGATGTGGGTCTCAGGCTGGGAGGAATGAAGAGGCAGGTGGAAGAAGCACAGGACATTGTTAACGCCAGTGCAGGGCACCCTCTGCAAGAGCCCTGCCCCACCACAGGCAGCTCCACCTGCAAGGTGACAAGTCCTTCAGCAGTGAGTGTCCCTGTGCAGGAGGGTGAGCAGCGTTCCCACAGGCAGGGCAGGTGCCTGCGGCTCTGGTGCCCACCCAGGCAGCAGGTGGGAGCTGCTGGACAAGGATACACCTGAGCCAGAGAGACTGTGTGGCCAGACTGAACCTGATCAGAACTGATGAACCTCTGGAACACCTCTGATGCATTCCTCTGGCTCCTAAATAAGGGAAACTCAGAGCAAGAAGCTGCCTCAAGCTGTAACTTAAGGTGCACCTTAGGGTCTGTGAAGTGCTCTTCCTAAGTAAGAGCTTTCCCCTGCTGGGCCCTGGGCATGGTGGTGGCTGTGGTGAGTCTGGCAGTTGTTCTGGAGAGGGATCAGGTGGCTCTGCAGGGCTCCTGCACAGGGCTGTGTGACAGGAGGGGACCCTGCTGTCACAGCAGGTTTGCTGGCTCGGCCCTTCCCACTTGGGGAAACTGGTGTGAGGAGCTGGGGCTCAGGGTAAGACAGGAAGATGCTCGGGACTAACAGGGCACTTGCAGCCCTGGAGAGGGTTTGTCCATTCGGTGTGTTTGTGTGCAGCTCTTGGAGCATGTCCTGCTGCTCCCAGCTCTTTCCCTGTGACCCAGCCAGGAATGGTCCAAATCAAGGCCCTGTGCCCAGCTGAGTGAGGACTCAAAGTCCCTGAGGTGGCTCTTGGGGCTTTTCCCTCAAGGAAGTAACCCCAGGTGTGGTGGTGACCCTTCCCTCAGGTCTGCAAATTAACTCCATAATGTAACATTGCCCTGTACGGAGCAGGAAATGAGAGCTGATTGTTGTTGTTGTTGCTGCAAATTTTTACACATCATGTATTTAATGTCTCTCTGAAATTATAAATAAAACATATGTAACCATTAGAAATCCTTAGAATCTGGGAAGCGCCCAAGAATTTATTTGTTTTCAGGAGGATCATACATATTGTATTAAAACTGTATAAAGGGCTTAATAAAACGGCAAAAATAAAGCAAGAGCGAAGGCTCTCAATCTGCACGGCGAGGAGGGAAGTGATCTTTCTTTGATGCCTATTAAATGTTCCAGCAGATGAAACCCTATATTCTGCCAGGAAATGAGTTTGCCACAAGCCGATTGGGTGCTGTCGTGTGTGCTCGACTTTACCACTGTCATTCCTCTTCCTGCAGCAGCAATACATTACACCGCCTCCATTTTTCATTCCTCACTGCCCGAAATGCAAATTTTCTCTCTGTTGTTTATATTAGGTTTTCAAATATATGGAAATCCAGATATCTGGAGGAAAATGTCAGGGCCAGAAATACTCGTGATCTGTCTTTTCCCCAGCCTGACACTTTTCTCCATCACTTCCAGGGAAGCGTGTGAGGAGCATTCCCAGCCTGAGAGGGGATGGGCATGTGGCTGGAGCTGCAGGTCTGGTTGTTCCTTCCTGCGGTTGTTCCCCCTTGTACAGCTGAACACGTTGTGTGGGGTAGGTGCCTGAGTGAAGGAGAGATGGAGATGGGTGACAGCTTCATCTGAGCTGTGGCAGGGGGTGGGCTCTGTCTGGGTGCCCTGCACCTGGCCAGGATCAAGGCATTGCAGGAGCTGGGGACACTTCTGTCAGGGGGAGGTGGCTGGAGAGGAAGCCTAAGAGTCCTCATACCTTGAGTTCAGGCTTGGGGGAGGGAGGCTTAATGATGGGCTCCCACAACTGTGCTGTTGCCTCCAACTGGGGAGCAGGAGATGGTGGCAACCAACTGGGCAGGAGCTGGTAACGCACTCTCAGGAGGAGGTCATGGCCAGGCTGGGTGGACCTGGAGTTTCCCAGACTTCCCTCAAGTGAGAGGTGTACAAAGAATTCCCAACAAGGGCAGATGTGGCTGGTCACCTGTTTGGCTGCAGCTGGTGGCACGGCTGCATTCAGGGACGTGCCTGGCCATGGATGCTCCCATGGATGCTCCCAGTGCCACAGGGGCTGTGGCACTCCTGTGTATCAGGGAGCTCAGGTGCTGGCGCAGACGAGGGTCACAGGTTTGGTGACAGCAATCTGTGTCATCAGGAACCTTGGTGTCCCTGCCAGGTGGGGAGGGGGAGCAGAAGTAGGAGAAGAAGGGACCAGCTATCAGGGGTGCATGGACTGTGAATGACATGCTGATAATGAATGTGAATTGCATCCCTTGCCTCTCCATGAATAAGAGAGCTATTTTAGGCTCTGGCAGCTTGAGGGTATGATCTGAAGGCAAAAATCTCTGTCTCTCAGTGCTGGAGGAAGCCTGATGTGCCTTCAGTGGTGTCATGAGAGTCTTTCTAGCAGGTATCAGGAGGCTGCATGTGCAGGTCACCAATGCTGGAACCAGAACAGTATTTGTTCCTTAGTTGTTTCTCCATGAAGAACTGTGGGAATGATTTATAACAGCAAATTCTCTATTAATAGACTTTTATTACATCTTGTTCACATTTCTGAATGAGTGTGTTACTCACAATTGGGCTTCTAATGCTTCTGATGGCTTATGCACAAAAAATGGCACCAAGCAGGTTATCATTGCTCTGGGCATCACTTTGGTCTTGCAGACCTGCACAACTCAACCAGCCCCAGACAAATCCTGCATTCTGAGTTCTGCAATCACGTGTGGGCTGTGAAACTTGTTGGACACATTGGAGCACAGTATCTGCTCTCATGATCAGTTGAGCTCCAGCCCTGGAACACAGGTGCAAAGAGAATCATAAAAGGATGCAAACATAGTTACACTGAAATCTGTGTTTGAATAAGTTTTATATACACAGAAATGTTTTTGTCTGTTTGCTTAGCTCTGCACAAACACTCCTGCAAGCACTTACACACGGAAACAGCAAAGAGGTTACACAACCTCCATGCACACAAAGGCCACAGTCTTTTTAACAAGACATTTTAGTACCAAGCAAAAAATAGTATTTCTGAAATCACAGGAAAAATAGATTCCTTTTCTGTGTCACTCATAAAAGCCTCAAGCATACGCTTAACTGGAAGCCCCTGCTGAGCTGCAGTCACTGGGTGCTTTGCCTCCCCAGAGCTCCACTTGCACCCAGCCCCAGGCTGAAGTGTCACTGGGATGAGGGGGATTTTAGCACCTCCAGACTCTGCCGGGGTTGGCATCACTGGGGGCCTCTTCACACAACCAGAAAAATCTTCCTCTAATTTCAGAGAAAAGGTCCTGCCTGGGGGTTTGTTTGCTGGTTGTTTCTTGGTACCTAATGCTGGAGACTGGCAACAAAGGGGAGCTTTGCTTTGGATGGGCTCTGCTCGAGCACCCAGCCATGCTTGCCCAGCCCTCTGCCCACCTTTCCTGCCTGGAGGTGTTTGGTAGGTATCAGTGACAATGTCGTGATACATTTACTTACCCAACTGGGGGACAGCACTTCTGAAAACAGCTTGTGCCGTTCTAAGTGCATCTGAAGCTTTACTGGGAGAGCAGCAATTACACCACCCCAGAAACCATAATAGCTGTGCCCAGATTTTTCTTCCAAGAGTGGAAATTGGGAAGTACACCTGGAAAAGGGAAATCAGACCCAAGGAAAGATTTGGAGAGCTGGGGTTGCATTCTCCACCATCCCTGCTGCAGATAGCTGGGCTTCCCAGAGTGCTGTTAATATTCTTTGTGCTTGCAGAAACAGCACCGAGGCAGCTTCAGCCTCTTCTCTTCTCCAGCTCCCCCTCCAAGGCTGTGCCTTTTGGCAGACTTCTTGTTCCAAGCCAGTGGACCTTGTTACACATTGGAATGCATAATCCAAACCCCTCTCCCTTGGAGAGGCAGGAGCTGGGATACAGCAGAATGCACCTTTCCTCCTTTAACTCCCAGCTCTAACTGAGCTAGCTGGAAGTACAAGGAGTTTTCTTTAGGCTCCTATTTTCCTCCCCCATGTCCTGCTCCACTGTGTCCCACAGGCTCAGGAATGCTGGGAGGTGCTCACCCCTTGCAGAGGGGCTCGGGTCCCAGAGCCTGTCCTGCCCCCAGGACATCTTCCCTGGACACTTCATCCCTTGTGATCTTGGCTGAAAGGCCGAAGGACCTTTTTGAGCACCTTAGGAGTGCTCCACGGCCACATGAGACCAAGAAGGTGAAGGAGGAGCCTGGGAGAGAAGAAGGTTCCTGGCCCCGCAGTCCCAGTCTGCAGAGACGGGCCAGACAAGCCGAGCGCTCGTTGGCTCTTCTGCATCTGAGCATGTTCGTGGAGAAACAGCCAGTCCAGGTCTTTGGCTTCTTTCTCTTCTTTCCTTCAGCAACAATTCAAATAATAAGGATCACAGTTAAAAAAAAAAAAAAAAAAAAAAAAAAAGAGAGAGAGAGAATCCCCATGGCCATGGAGAGATCCTGAGCACAAAGAGCTGATAGATCACGTTGGAATAGGAGAAGCTGTCACGCCCGGTGACCGAGAGCAGAGCTGCTGCCCAGGAGGCAGCTCCCAGCACAGCCCATGTCAGCCTGACTGCAATTTGCAATCATTTTATTTCACCAGAATGAATTAGTACACGAAAATAATTTGCAGATTACACCAATTCCTTCAGCACCAGGTGACTCAGAGCCAGGCAAGCAGCCAGGACTGAGACTCAATTTATTGGCAGCTACATCAGCTCTTGTGCAGGGCCTGTTTTGAAGTAACAGGACACACAACTTCATGGTGGGACGTTCTGACATGAGACCCTGAGCCCCTGCCTGGCCCCTGCACGTGGCTCCTGTACAGCTGGATCTCAAATGCAATTTGGATTCACCTCATGCAGGTTAAGTAACACAGTCAGCAGAAGCTGGACTATACCCTGCATGTGTTCTACAACCCCCAGAGATCTGGGGAAGGACATCAGGTTTTCCCCTCAATTCATTGCAGCTGCAGGTGATGCATCAGAGTGAAGGCTTTCAGCTGATGATCTTTACAAACAGGCCATCCATCATTAGTGAAGGTCAAGCTGCAGATGAATTCCATCATTTTACAACCATATACTTCCCCCCCTTGGCCTCAGTTGGGTGTTCTAAAGCAAGTGGAACTCTCGTGTGTGTTTTCTAGCTGGCTGGAGACTGCTCTGTGCAGCCACTTGGAGGGATGGTGGTGAACAAGGTATCATGGCTGATTCTTCATCTCTTCAGAGGCTGATGAAAAAAACTCCTGCTGGTGTGTGGGCAGCTCTGCAGATGTTACCTGAACCCCCTGGGTCTGTGAAGTGCCTTTGAAGCAGAGAGCAAGAAAAAACTGTCATAGTTTCTGAAAGAAAGTACCTGCCAGGCACCTGTGGTGATGAAGCCTGTGGATCTCCTTGTGAAATTTTCCCCAGGGAGCTCCTCCTGAAAGATGGTGGTAACCAGTGTAACCCCCCAGCTTACAGGACATGAGTTACACTTGTTCTCTTGGTTTGGAAATGCATTTGGAGGGGAAAGATTAAGATTATGGTTGCAACCAACTTATTCCAAGGTTTCTCCAACTCACAGATGTCTTTGAACATTTTTGTTTCCTTTTAGCCACCAGCAAGGCCTGAAAATGGGATCCAAAATGGACCATCAGACTCCTAAAGCTGGAAGAACAGCAGAGCAAAGGAAGGTGCTATTGAAGCATGAATTTAGTATGGACTGAGCAGTGGTAGGAAGAGCTAGGAAAGAGTTCAGGGTGTGCCTTTGAAAAACTTCTTGTGTTTGACCTACTTAAGCCCTGTCTTATGGGAACAAGTGTTTAGCCAAGCTGGTCTGGAAGCCTGACTTTAGAAAGGCAGGAGATGCTCCTGGGCTCCATGGTTCCATGCCACAAACTGTCAGCATCTCATGGCACCTTGGGCATGTGCAGGCAGGGAATAAACCTCCTCGTCCTCCCCTTTTTTCTGTCATAGGACAAACTAGAATAAAAGAGCTCCTACCTGGCTCTGTCACGGAAGAGAAGCGCAGTTTCTGGAGCAGGCACAGGCGGCTCCATGTCATGTGAGCATCATCTAAATTAACGCTGCTAAAACAACAATGCTATTTTTAATATTTAAAGAGCCCCTTTGAAGAATAGGAGAATCTGTCACCTTTCCTGGTGGATTTGAATCGTGTGTTCTGAGGGTTTTTCTTCTCTGATGAAAGGATCTGGCTGCACAGGGAACAGATACACATGATGTGCTGGGAGGGGCTGTGGGACTGAGACGTGTCCCGGGGAGCAGCTCCTGCTCGCAGCCTTTGAGGACACAACCCAGTGAATCTTCCCTGATTTCTTGTGTGGAGCTCCCAGCCAGGGTGTCATCCTTGTGCCAGAAGCCAAGGGCATCTGGCCAGGCAGTGCTTGCCTGGCCCTCCATTCCTGCTGTCTCTGCTGGGATGGTAACAGCAGCCTTGGAGCATCTTGGGGCTGTGACACTGGAAGTGGCACTGCTCTGTCTTCAGTTTGCTGGGGAGCACCTTCCTCCTTGCTCTGTCTCCACTCCCTGAAGTCTCTTCTGGACATTCAAACATGACAGGACCACCATTTGAGCCTAACCCAGACCCAAACCACTCCTTAATCTCTGTAACAGGCTTTGTTTGAGCAAAACCCACGTGCCCTATCCAAGAGAGGTCCAGTTGGTGCCGAAGGTGGGCGAGTCCCTGCCCGTGCCCCGCAGGCAGCACCTTTGCTGATGTGGCAGCATGAAGTTTGCCAAGCCAGGTCCCCTGCTTGGCAGTGCCACCTGCCAGGCTGTGTTTGTGCAGCTGGATGTTCCTGCTGGGCTGCAGGACTTGTAGCTGTCCCTGCTGAGCTTTGCTCTGCTTTCTTTTAGACCAGGCCTTTGTCAACGAGGTTTTTACTTCTGATCTCCTCCCAGTGGCCTTATGCTCCTGGACAGCTGTAAGTCTTCTGCAAATACAACCTGTGTTCTCCCTTCCTCCCAGAATAAGGGCAGTGGGATCGTGGAGCAGCACCTGACCCACCTTCCCCTGCAGCTATCTTGTGCACTGTTGGCTGCTGACACAGAACTTCTGGTGCTCCTAAGGTGACTGATTCTGTGTCCGTGTATTTTAGCTGCCCTTCAGTCTCCCCCAGGTTTTGAGGACCTTTGCTGCTAACAAGGAGCAGGAGCTGCCTTCTGGGCCCCTGCTGGGGAATCCAGCCCTGGTCCTCTCAAGCACCAGCTCTCGGTGCCCTTCCCCTGCTAGAAATGCATTTTCCCAAGTGGAGGCCTGAGAAGCTGGAGGAGAAGGGCCCATTGTCAGCAAGGCCAGAGCAGGGAGCAGATATTAATGTTATTGGAGGGAAAAGACTATTAGGATTCTGCAGCTCTGAAAAATACTTAAGTCTGAAATAAGACTAATGAGACATTTACTGGTGCGGTTGGGTTGCATTAATGATCCTTCAGAGGATACAATTGCAAAAGGCTCTCAGTGTAATTACCACACTAATGATGGGCAGTGACATCATTTCAGACCAAATGTGAGGCTTGTTTTGGATGTGTTTCAAGAGCAGGACTTCTCCAGGGCTGGCGTGTGAGGCCCATCAGCGTTATTGCCTGTCTCCCTGCTCTGCTGACCATCTTTCTTAACTGCCTCCTTGGCTCCTGGCTTCCCTCCAGCCTGGCCCCAGCGCCCAGCATTCCTCTGCTTTTTAAGGTGCTTCTGGGACCATGAGCTGAGAACAGTGATTTGTCAGCACCAACAGCTCTATTCCCAGTGCTGGGCATGAACCGGAGGAGGGAGAAGCTGGAGGAGAGGCACACACCTCCCTTGATTCTGCAGCCATCCTTAAAAGGCTTTGAATAACCAGTGATTTATTATGTCCTGGCATGGCCCAAAGCACATCTGCACCCTGTGACCTTTGGACAATACCTGGTCATGGGCACATGTCCTACAGTTGGTGGGGAAAAGCTGATCCCAGCTCCCGGTACCCTGACACGTGGACACAGGCTCTCTGGCCGGTTTGATTTGATCTTCTCTGCCTCCTTAAGGCCTTTAACATTTTAAAAAATGGTTGTGAGTTTGGAAGATGACAACGTCCAGTTTAATGCTTCTGGAATTTTTTCTAGAAAATTCTTTGAAAAAGCAGGACCACAGGGTCCTCAGCCTCAGCCTACAGGTGAGTTGTGCCAGTGCTGGGCTCTGTGCTCCTTTCCCACCCTGATGGAGCAGGTCCTGCTCCAGCCCCTGCTCCAGCCCCCGCTTCTGGTGCCCACCATCCTCAGTGTGTGCTTGTTTGCAGGTCCCTAACAAGGAGCTGTGGCTGCTGCTGCTCTCCAGGCTCTGTGGGGTGGGGGGAGCTGGGAGGGGGCTGCTACTCAAGGTCTGTTCCCTGCTTGAGCGATCAACATCATTTCCATACTATAATTACATTGCCCAATCCTCTCCTGATTTTACTGCTATCTTGTAAGGCGTCCGGGTTGTGAGTAATTTAAAGCTATATGAGATGTCAGGCTCTGTGAAACAATCACCCCTCAAAGAAATATGGTCTGAGATAATAATTGATAAGTCCCATTAGGCGATGGGTCTGTTTCCTACTGGGCCTCTGCTGAGGTGGCTTCCTCGATTCCCTTCCTACTGATTTGCCACCAGGAGCACCAGGAGCTGGGCCTGGGCATGGAGGGCAGAGGGGGAACTGGAGAAATTTGGCCTCCTTGATTCCAGGGATACAATATTTCAGCCTGATTTATGGGTGTGTTTTCCCATAAAACGTTATGAGCCTTGGTTACCACCTGTGCTTGCTCTGTGGGGTTGGTCTCAGCAGTTTCTCCTCATCCCCATCAACTGTCAGGAAACTCTCAGGCATTTCCCCATCCCCTGCTCCACCTCCCCAGCACTGCTGCCCCTTCCCGGGATGCCTTAGTGGATGGGTGGACCAGCAGCTTCTCCATCTCCTGCACCTTTGGTCTGCAGAGCCAGGAAGGGCTGGCCATGGCCCGGCACGCTCAGCAAAGCACTGCTTCCCTGGTGTCAGTTTGGTTGGTCAAGAGTTTGTTGATGGGTCAAGATTCCATCTTTGGTTTTGAGCTTTTCCGCGTGGTGGCTCCTTCCTGCAGCACCTTCCCAAGCCTCAGCCGCGCCCAAGCACGGAAACCGAAACTGGGGTTTGTTTCTGTCATGGGAGTTTGTATATTTTAATGCTGCATCTCCAGCTTGTTAATGGTAGTACACTTTACAAACTTTCTTCCTTTAAATTTTAATTTGTAATTAGAGATGAGAATGTAAACTTAATTTTTTGTTGTCTGAGAGACAGGAGAGGTCTCGCCCGTGACAACAGGATGAGTGATGAATTATGCAAGTAGCAGGGGAAATGCTGGCTTTTTTTGATGTGCTATTTTATAATTGCATAAACTACTGCACTCCTCAATCGGGAAAACATTATTTTACATATTCAGTAACCTCTAAAAAACAGTGGCAGCTAATTTATGATGTTCTATAACAAAACCAAGAAAAAATTACAACAAGAATTTTAGTCAACAAAACTCAGGCATTTTCTCGAGAAAAGGTGGAGAGTTCAGAGGAGCTCAGAACTTTCTGGAAGGGAGATTGCCTTTCACTTTGCAGGGATAGATAGAACCAATTAAAAGATGTGCTTATGGAGGACTGAATCAGTGCAGGGGGTTTCCCTCACATAGCAAGTTTGTTGGATGTAGTGGGACAGGATTCAGTGCAGCAAAACCCTCAGCTGTGAAAAACGAATGTTCAGTAGATCAGGGAGTGACATCTGGGGGGAATGGGGAGCATTTCAACCTCGTGTTAACTTTAACCTGCTTGGAAAACATGATGCCTTCCCAGGAGGAGGGTCAGGGTGGGAAATCTTTTTTTTTTCTCTCCTCTGGAGGGGGATCACAGAGACAGAAATCCGTGTTTCCCAGGATGGAAATTCTGGAGAAACATTCCAATTCATAAACACTGAAACAACCTCATTAGAATGACACGGTCTGACAGCAGCTAAAGTATTGTGATAAAATGGAAGAAAAAAAAAAAAATATACCATAACTCCGTGCTGTCTTTGAAACGTTTAAGAGAGGGAGGAAAGTCAAAACGGATCCGTTTTGATCTTGGATTATTTCATTGAAAAATTCATCAAGATGAGAAAGTCCCCCGCGGGATGTTTTGATGTGGATGTAGAAGCGCTTTTGCAGAAAACATCTGGTGCGAGAAGGCTTTGCTGGTTCCTCCAAATAGCCCCCCCGGGCCCAGGCTGCGGGCCGGGGCTTGGCCACCCGCCCTGCCCGGCTCTGCGGCGGGAGCGGAGCTGGGCTCCCCGGCACGGGCTGCTGCTGCACCCGGGGCCTCCTGCCGAGGGACGGGACCCCAGGGCCGGACCCTGCCACCCCCAGCCCCCCCCGTGCTGGGGAAGGAGAGTGTCAGATCAGCAGGGCTCTTTCTGGAGACGGATCGAACCCCCCCGTTTTGTACATGGTCGGGGCTGGGCCCCCCCGCCAGGCAGGCGGGGTGCCCAGGAGGGGCCCACCCTTCTGCTCCTGGGGCTCCCTTAGAGAACTGCGGCAGCAAAACACAAATGCAAATGTTTATCTCGGCTCTTCTTTCAGGCTTGAGTGCTGGTGAAAGCAGCTTTACAAATTCCGAATCCATTGCCTCCCTGGGGAAATCCCAGCGCTGTTTTGTAAGCAGAAGTAAAAGTCCTCGCCACGCAGCTACTGGGAAAGTTTTGACAAGAAAGCGACCGCTTTTACCGGGGAGGGGTGGCACCCATCGATCAGAGCCAGGCTCTGCCTGCGGACGACAGAGCTGCAGGCAGATCCTGCCTGCGGGAGCAGATGGCACTTGGCATCGCGGTTCCCGACTCGGGGGGAGCTGGAGCTGCTGCTGCTCCCTCCCTGCTCCCACCCGGTTCCCTCCCTGCTCCCACCCGGTTCCCTCCCTGCTCCCACCCAGTTCCCTCCCTGCTCCCACCCTGCCCGTCCCAGCTCCCTCCCTGCTCCCACCCTGCTCCCTCCCTGCTCCCGCCCCCAGCCGGGTCCCCAGGGGTCCTGGCCGTGTCCCCCGGGGCTGGAAGCCGAGGCAGTGCCCAGGCAGGTCAGTCTGGTCCGGGGAGCTGGGGGTGGCCCTGGTCCCGCTCCTTGGAGCATCGTTGGTGGCACCCGCCAGAGCTTTGCTAGGGGAACGACTTTTGTTTTGACTTTGTCTGTTCCAGGCATACTACCTTCACTTTCACATCATCTTTCCTACCTCTTTCTCCCTCTGGCTTGCGTTGTAAATTTACCGCTATTAATTAATTTATAATTAAGTTCTATACAGCA
Organism: Apus apus; assembly: GCF_020740795.1. NCBI lineage: Eukaryota > Metazoa > Chordata > Aves > Apodiformes > Apodidae > Apus > Apus apus. The sequence continues at coordinate 14,225,143 of NC_067297.1, read as the reverse complement.
ACCACTCACTCTAAGAGAGATGATTTCAGATAATCTCACTTTGTCAAAATATGCCTGTCTCTTTTCAAAGCTGTGAGGAAAACACTGTGCAGCTTCAGGTTTTGAGATGTTAAACAGAGTGACAGGATGGATCCCTGCCCTGGAGGAGCCAGCTCAGCAGGGCGGGAGGCAGGGAAGAAGCCCCCCTGATTTTGGCAGTGCAGACCTTTCCCCCCTGCAGGTGCAGGGTGCATGGCCCAGACCCCTACCTGGACTGGGAGCTCTCTCAGCCTGTCCAGCCCCCGGCCCAGCCATCTCTGTGCCTCCTGCTCACGCTGAAACGGGCAGGTTGAAGGTTTTCCTCTTGCACAGGGAGACCTTGGCACCATCCCCATCCTCTTCCACTAACTCCTGTGATCTGGACGAACCGAGCGTGGGGGCTGCCAGGCCCCCAGGGCCTGATGTAACCCAGAGCCTGAAGTGCAGCTGAATTAAATAATACCTGATCCCTGCAGGAAGTGCTAGAAGTCATATTTAATATGTTCGCAGACCATAACCTGTTTGCTATCTAATTGGCTGCAGACTAAACAAGCACTAGCGGCCAATTATGGGATTGTACACCCAGCGTCCTGTGTCCCGCCGTAGCTCAGAGGCTCAGGGAAGCATTTAACTGCTAATAAACAAGGTGCATGGTTTAATTTGAAAGGTTATTGCAATTTAATATGAGTGAGTGACGGTGAGGGTTCGCATGGCAAGTTGCAGGAGCCATTATCATACAAAAGCAGCGTGCACGGCTCCCAAAGAGCCTGGTCAGTGCAAAAGCCTTGGGCGGGATCGTGGGAGGAAATCGGGGTGGGGTTTGCTTCTCAGTGGTCCTACAGACCAAGATGGGATGTGAAAGGCTTCCTGGGGCTGCCACTGCTTCTTTAACCCCAGGGAATGTCACCAGGAGAGGGGACAGCCCCAGAAAACCTGCTGGTTTCCCCCCAGGACTTGCAAATGGTGGCTTCCTTGGCTTTCAACATGGGCAGAAAGTGCACGGAGGGAGGAGAAAGGCATGGGTGAAAAAACCCTGGGTTTGACCGTGGGCAGCTCATGGGAGATGTCTGCATGTGAGCTGGGGGCTGCAAAGGAAGAGCAGGTCAGGGTCTGTGGGGAGTGAGGAAAAACCAGGGCTGGAATATCCCACTGCCCTCAGCACAGCTGGATGTGGAAATAAGCATTCCTGATCCCCCAGAGGAACACAAGCAGAGCAGACCCTGTGGGGGTCAGCTCATCTGCCCACACCACACTGGCTTTGCCTGGGTGCTCTGTAACCCCCCCGGGGAAGGGGAGGGTGTCTCTGGTGACACCCCAGCTCCAGGCAGGAGCCAGCACAGGGCTCAGGGAGTGGAGGGACCCCCACCATCCAACAATCAGAGAGAAGCGAAAATAACTCAAGAATTAGCAACATTATTTCTTTCCGGGAGTAGCAGAAGCCTAAGAAAAACAAACAAGTCTAAGTAAGTGCTTTGGCAATTATACAGACAAACAAATCACTTTCCCAAATTGCTTCTTTGGGGAATTACAGCTCCTGGAAATGAAACACAAACAGATTATTAAAAAAGAGCTTCCCGTTGGGAGAGAAACAGTATTTACAAGAGAAGATGTGCCTAGCTGGACCTCTAATTGCTGTTCATTATCTCATATTGATTTAATTAGTTGCTGCACTCAGGTCTAAATTGCCTGCTGGCCTCAGCAGGGATTTAGGAGTTGGGGCACATGCCCTGACCGGCCGGGTGGCAGAGTGGGGGTCCCTTCTGCCCTGGTGGGGACATGGTGGTGCTGGAGTGGCAGTGGGCAGGGACAGTGGTGCATCCTGGTGGGCTGCTCCTTCTGCAGAATCTGTGGTAGCTGTGAAGTCCTAATTAACTGAAGTAATTAGAGAGAGTGTCTTCATGACGCAGAACTGAAGTGTCTTTGTGAAGGCAGGATGAGATCCATCACCTGGGCTGGCTGCTGGAGCTGCTGCTGGGCCAGGGGCTGTGGGGCCACTGGCAGCTTTGGGGCCACTGGCAGCTTTGGGGTCACTGGCAGCTTTGGGGACAGCCCGACCCTGGGCTCACACCCTCGGGCCTCCCTGCCTTCCCACCAAAAACCCAAGGCCTGTTAAGCTCCCTGGTTAGTGCAGGTTTCTGCTTTGTAACTGCAGGTGATTAATGGGGAGCAGGGATTCGTGCTGGGAAACATCAGTAGTTGCTGGTTTAAGGAGATGGCGGGCAGGAGGATGCGGCCGTGCACCCTCCCTGCAGCTGGGTGCAGGGCACTGCTGCTCCTGCTGCAAAGCTCATGTTCTGTGCACGGGTGAGGCAGCTCCTCCCGCTGCTGCCGGCAGGGCCCGGGCAGGTTTTACTGCCAGACACCAGGGTTGTATTTCCCTCTGATTTGTCAGCTGTGCAGCCAGATGAGCCCGTCTGCCCCGAGGCACTGGAAGGATTATCATAGGCTGACGCTAAGAAATAGTCCTTCACGCAGGGGCCCAGGCAAAGGTGAGCTGCTTTGGGCTCATGTTCACAGTGCACACACACAGAAGCAATACTGCCCTGTCCTGGGCATCCTTCCTGCCTGGTTTATTCACACAGCAAGAGTCAGGGGCTCACAGAAACATGGGAGTTCAAGCAAGATGCCCAAAGGCAGAGGATGCTGGCATGTTGGACTGCTGCTTCCTGGTGCACCACGAGCTGGTCTCTTGCCTCTGACACATCCCCTGCAGCAGCCACAGGGCGGGATCAGGAGCAGAATCAGCTCCCAGGGTGCTGGAGGTGCAGCTGCTGCTAAAAACAATCCTCTGTGTCTCACATCAGTATTCCACGGGCTGCTTGTGATTCAATACATCAATGGTTGAAAGATCATACAACCCTATTAGCTACAAACTTTAATTTCCCTTCGGGGTTGGTGTGTTACAATGCAACTACAGCAGCAATTACAACTTTTTCTTCACTGACAACTTGTTTAGATCAGTAATGTCCTCAGCACCTTGAATCAAGATGGCTCCATCAGCTGAAAAAATAAAATAACCAGACCCCCATCTTCCCCTGGTGGGCCAGGTCCCCCTGCCCATGCAGGCAGGCTGGTTTCCCAGGCTGTGGCAGATGCAGGTCTCTGCAGGGTTTTGCATAGTCTGACCATCTTCCCCTTGTCCTAAAGGAGTGGGAGCCCCCTAGGCTCTCTGGTTTCTTTCCATGAGGCTCCATCCCTCACCAGTGCCACCAGCTTCCCCCTGTCCCTCCAGAGCTGGTGATGGGGACCAGGGCTCCAAGCTGCATCCGTGATGCTGGACTTGGGGACCAGGTCTCCTGTCACTGACACCCCCCTGCATGGCTCAGCAGGGACCACCACTGTCAGCTTGGACACATGATGCTGAGGACTGTCAATGTGGGGCCACCTTTTATTTAGAATATTGCCTGAGCTGCTCTTTTCCCTGCCATGGCACAGAGCCTGGGAGTGTGGAGGAGCAGCAATAAATCTGCCCACCAAACTAGAGCTGACTTGGGAATTGAAAGGAGGAAAATCCAACAGGAGTGAGTGTGGTCTCCATCCCTGAGACAGATGGCCTGCTGGAGTCATAAAAAAAAGTGGTGCAGAACTTGTGGGTGGAAGGGGATGCACTAATTATGGCCCCTCAGCAAGAGCAGAGCAGCTTCCAGCCATCACCTGCTAATCCCTGGGAGGTTGGACACCTCTCTCCGGCCGGGCAGGGAGGGTGATTGAAGGCAGGCACTCACGATTGTTTAACTCAGCAGGTGGACTGGACTTGTTGGAACAGCTGGAAGGCTTTGCTGGTGGGGTCTGGGGGCTGTGTGCCAGTGGGATTGAGGAGGGCTCCAGGCACTGGAAGTTCCAGGTGAGAGCTGAAAAATGGCAGGTTCACACATCGAGTGTATGAAGCAGCAGAGTGAAATGTTTTGCAGAACATGAGAGGCCACTGAGATGGCCTTGAAAGGATGAGTGTGTGCTGTGCAGACACTGAGCCCATCTCCTTGGAACAGGCTATTCCTTCCAGCAGGTATGCTAGGGTGAAGGTTAGGGAAACCTCATCAAAACACAGTCTTGTTTGACGTCTTGTGTGCCAACACCTAACAGACTTCTCTCCACTAAAGCAAACAGCCTCATTTGGGAATAAACGGAATTTGGTCTTTAAAACTTAGCTGAGCTGCAGGCTGCAAGCCTGGGAGTTTGTAGAGAAGCAGAGACAAACATGCACACACGTGTACACATAAGGACAAGTGTAAGAAGCAACAGAGTTACACAGACAGCATTTTTACAAGAAAACTGGTGTCTGCAGTCCACAATGCAGGGCAGTCCTGGAGTTGTGGTGTGGTGATCCTCATCTTTAACAGGAATTTCAGCCATCCCGGGGATCGTCACTGCCTGGAGGGGTGTTGCTGTGGGGCTGGGGCACACCCTGCCTGTGCTGTGAGCTGATGGTCTCACTGCTCAGCTCCAGCATGGTTTGCTTGATCAGGGAGCAGAAAAACCAACAGAAATGAAGCAGAATCTCACAGCTCCGAGGAGCAAACCAAGGCACCCCCCCTGCAAGGGATGCTGCCAGGAGCACAGGCACTGAGCTCCCAGCCCAGTCCAGCCTCCCGGTGCTGGGAAAGGGTGGCTAGAGGAGCCAGGTGCTGTGGTGAGACCCCAGGGAACTGGGCTTTTGCTTCTCACTCCTGAATCCAAGCATTGCATCTGTGCCTGGTTCTGCTTGGGTGGAGTGCAGAGCTGCCTTGCAATGAGGCTGTTGGCAAATCATTTCTAGGGCCCTTACTCAGCGAGTGCTTAAGCACATGATTAATTTGGTAGTCAATGGGAGTTCTCACAGGTTGAAACTTTGGGGATACACGAGACCTTGCAGAATCAAAGCTGTAGTAATGATTTACTAACAGCTCTTTTTGGCCTTGCTGATGTGGGATCTAAAACTCTGAATGTGTTTTTCATAAAATTAAAGTTTAAAAGGTTTGCTTTTATCAGCTTCTGGCAAAATTCTTCCTTGCAATTCTATTCTCTGAGGGTTGTCTTTGCAAGGAATGGCTGCACAAGACTGGAGGAGTGTGGTGTTGGGAGCTTTGGGCATCTGGAGGAAATGTCAGACAATTGCAGCTCCTTCAGTGCTGGCCCCAGCTCTCTGAGTGTCAGGAGTGCTTTGCTGGATGTGAAGTGTTTGTCAGAGAGTATCTGGTGCTCTCCTAGCTGCAGGAGTTGTTTGCCAGCAGAGTCAGAAATGGAGATGGAGAAGCCGAGTAAATGTCTGCACATAACCTGTGGGGAATTCAAACTTTTCCAATGTGAATGTTCAGCCTCAGAGCTGCCGTGAATCACACGAGTGGCAGCCAGGGATGGACAGGCTGAGGTGCTGGTGTGGAACACCCAGCTCAAGCCAGAGTTCATGCCTTGCTTTGGAAACATACTTTGGGTGGGACAAACATGACTGATACATAGTACAGGATCCAACAGAGATGGTGTGAGGATCCCTCAAGTCAGGGTGGCCAAGGAAGACAGATTTGGGTTGCTTGGAGCTTTGGAGGGAGAGCACCATCGAGCTTCTGGCCCCTGGTCATGTATCTGCTTGCCATGGAAGTCCAAGGCTTGTGTTCAGCATCGCTTGCTTCCAGACAGCTTGGCACATGCTTGCAGGGCCATTGCCTGGACACTGAGAGAGCTCATCAGCTTGACCTGTCAAGAGAGTGCTTGGGCTGAAAAATGTGCTGGTCTGTGCAGCACTGCCCTGCTGCCTGCTGAGCCCGGTGTCATCCCCCAGCAGCATGGGGACCTGCCCACACTGCTGCCCCTTGCCATGGCAGTGCAGGGTTGGCAGCCACTGGGCTTGGAGAACCTGGGAACAAGTCCCTTTGGGTGGGAGTTGGGGGCCCTGGCAAAGCAGCTTTGTGCCATCGAGCCAGGGGACACGCAGCAGCCCGAGCAGGTGGCACTGGCAGGGAGACACTGAAGTTACCAACTTTGTAAAAGTTAAAGAAAGAAGTTTTACTACAGAGAATGACTCAGTTTTATAACGTCTGTAAAAGCCTGTGAGGTGTTTGTGAGTGGTCGGCTAATCCTGCCTCTGCCAGGACCCATAAATCCAATCAAAGGCTGTTGCTTCCAACTGGGTCACTGTGGCTTAATTGCTGAAGTCCTTAGGTGCCAGTTCTCATGAATAAACAATTGTTTTGTGGCTAAAACAAATCAACATATTAAACGCCCTTTATAGCTTAAAAAGTTCCAACCGTTATGCAAATAGACCTGTTAAATGAAGAATATTCCTAGGTAAAATAATTATGCAGAACAGTTTCCCCTCTGCATAAGGTGCCAAAAATTATCTCAGTGATGCCAATTATCTGCTTGTTAGCACTGACATTATCATAGTCATTACACAGAACTGGTGCAGTTTATGTAAGATCTACACTGTGTTCTATTGTCATTTTTTTTTCTCTATTTACAACTCTGTATGATAAATGTCATTTTTCAAATGTTAAGGTATTTGGTATTTAATCTATCATTAAGGCTCTGAATGTGTCTAGCCCCTAATGGGAGGACTGGTTTTAACACCCTGCAGTACTAAAAAAATGAAAAAACAAAAGGGGGGGAAAGAGAGAAAAATAATCTGATCAGCTCAGGTGGGGAAGATGTGGGAGCAAAGAGTCCAGCTGCTGCCACGCTGGGAGAGAGGGAGGGTTTCACTCCGGGTCCCTCTGCTGGGGTCAGTGCCCGTGCCTGGGGGCTCATTGGTGGGGGGGATGCTCAGGCAGCCCCTGCCCCGTGTCCCCCTCCAGCAGCATTCCTGGCTTGTGCCCCCTCTGCTCCTGCTCTCCTGCCCTTGGCACTCCTTTGAGATCCTGGGAATGGAGGAGCATTTGGATGCTTGGGGCAGGGCAGGACCGTGTCCTGCTGGGTGGCTGCCAGGGCAGCTGAGCTGCCTTCATCCTCTGCAGGACCATTTCAGGGCTCTCATGGCTGCTGGGCCCTGGGGGCCCACACCAACACCCCCTGAGCCCCCCGACCTGGGCAGCCCACCGTGGTTTGCTGGCTGGGCTGGTGGTTGGAACACGCTGACAAAACAAATCTCATGATGAATCTGGTTTTGGCGGGGCCATCTGGAACCTTCCCAGTGTATTTATGTGTGCCCTTATGGATGGAGGGAGTGCCTCCAATAACGATGGTATTAATCTTGAATAACTCTTTTTGGGCCACTCTTTGTTGTCACCTTCTTGTCAGGATCCTTCTTACTCATAATTCCTCTCCACTGAGAGCTGTCTTTGTTTAATCTCTCTATAATTATTGGAGTATCACGCTCAGAAAGCGTCGCAGTGGCACCTTGTGCAGGCTGATACCTGCTTTCCTGCTGGATGCTCCTGCATCCATGGGACCCCCGCAGGAACCAGAGCCCAGGGAAGCAGTGGCACCCAGCAGTGAGTGGTGAGGAGGGAGCAGAGGAGCAGTCCTTTTCCAAGCGTTCAACATATTATCTGAGAGTTTCCTGAATTATTCCCTCCGACCTGCTCATTGCTCACTGCCAGGGGAGGGAAAGCTGATGGTTTTCTCTTGAAAATAACCCAGCAGCAGCTCTTTGCTTTTCACGTACTTCTAAATCACAAAACTAAAGACAGGTTAAATTATCTTACATGTAACAGTCACATTACTTCTGTTAATTGCCACTCTTGCTTGTGAAAACTCTACCTGAGCCAAGCTGACATGGTCCAGTTCCACCCTAGAGCTCCTCTGGAAAGAGCGAGAAGGGGGGACTTTTCTGTTGTGATTGAAGCAGGAGGGTCCCTCTGGGCTGGGGACCCCCTGTTCATCTGCCCAGAGAGCACAGCAGGACCAGAGAGGGGTGGAAGTGCTGCCACGGGCACTGCTGAGATCATTCCTGAGTCTCAACAAGAAATCCATCAGCTCATCTACTTGATTCTGTAAGAGCTTTTGAAATGTGCTAAAACCAACTCTTAATTATTCTGAAATCACTGATAGCTGCCTCTACAACAAGTTATGAACCATCCTCTAATTATGCATTATAGCCACAGTACTTCTATGAATCATTAATTAATTATCCTCGGCTATCCAGCATGAAAAATTGATGCCTAGAGAAAACAACTGGAAAAGGACAAACTGAACATATTCATAAACAGGTGAGAGAAAAAGACTCCAAGCAAAGAACAGGCAGAGGGGGGTGGAGAACTGAGGAAGAAGATGAGAGAGGAAGGCAGCCAAGCAGCCTGGGGGGCTGGGGGAGAGGAGAGGGGCCCCAGAACTGCCCAGAGCAGGGAACGATGCCCAAGAAACATGGAGCAGGTGACTGACACCCTGTGCCAGGAGCACAGGGCTGGGGGCCCAGGGGTGCCACAGCTGCTGGTGCAAGAGCAGGACTGCCAACCCTGCAGCCACTAAAATACCTGTCATTAAAAAATCACACACACACACAAGTAATTACACTATAATTACTTTGAAACAAGACATTAAACAGATTGTTATCAAAGGGGGATAAACAGTGACTTCAAAGCAATTTTGCTCTGGAAAGACATTTACATGTGACCAGAAAATGGAGCCTGGCCTGGAGGGGCTGCAGAATTTGCTCCTGTTTTGCCACCCGTAGGAATCCTGAGGCAATCTGCTCCTGTGGCAGAGCCTGGCAGGTCCCTGGGCAATGCCAACCTGCTGCCAGTGCTCTGGGGGGAGGGATGGCCCAAGCCCCCCCAGCTGCCTCCCCAGGAGGCTTCACACCACTCTTGTTGTTATTATCTTTCCTTTGGTCTTTGAGAAAGGAATAGCATGTACCTTCAGAAGTGTCCCTTTCTAAAGCAGGGAGTGCTCAGAAATATAAAACCTTATGAAGTCTAAAAGCCTTGAGATTATTCTGCCATTAAAGCTTTGATACAAAGAAAAGTCTGATGGAAATGTCAAAATATTTGATATTTTACAGCAAAAAGAAAACAGCTCCACTAATGGAAACTCCGCTTCCTTGTACTTCGGCACCACTTGTTTGATCATTGAAGGGCAAGAAAATAAATGTTTCCTTGTAGCCGTGGATTTCAAATTCCACTGTAAAATCCAAGTAAATATACCCTGACCTGGAGTGCAGGGGAGGGTTTAACCCTGTGCTGGCCGTACCAAGGGAGCTGAGACCATGGCCCCGGTGTCCCTATGATGAGCCCCTTGTCTCCTCCCACCCCAGGAAGGGCTGAGCGGGTGGCACGAGCCTGTCCTGCCTTTTCATGAAACTGTGTTTTATTAAATAAACAAATGGGAGCAGTTCCAACAGATTTACGAACACTTCCTCTCCCCTCACTCCTTCGACCTGCTGTAGATTTATGGTTCTGCATTAACCTCGTGAGCACTCATAAAGTTTACTAAGATAATGTTGGCAGGAGGGAGAAGGGATTTTTATGGCTAAGTAATAATTACAAAATGCAGTACTCAGGGAGTCTGTTCAGTAGCTGCGAGTGCTTGGTCAACAGTTACACCATGTGCCTCATCCCTGCTTTTTGGAACACTTGCCTACGTGTCACCTTCTCAGATCTGTTATTACCCCTTGTTTTCCCTGGTTTTTTTTCCACTTTAATAACGGAATTTCTACAGAATGCAGTGTGTTTTAAGCAGCTAACAACACAACACAGCTGCCATCTCCAGATGCTGTGCAGAGCACAGGGAGGGACAAGGCAGCTCCACCTGAGTGCCAGGTTCTATGGGTGGGCAGCACCCGGCAATTACTGGCAGCACTGGAGGGGTCTGCCAGGGCATGTTCCCCTGCCCAGGACAGCCCCAGGAGTGACACAGCACTGAGGGTCCTGGGGACCCTCCCTTTCCCTTTTGCTGTGGTTGGGCTTCACATGGGTGGAGAGATCTCAGCCAGGCCAGATCCAAGGTGGCAAGGAAGGGTTGTCAGTTGGGTGACAGGATTTTGAGGCCCCCTCCCTGAGCAGAGCCGGTCACTGGCACATCCCAAATCCCCCTTCGCGGTGACTTCCTATGATTTGAAACTCAGACAAGGCAGCATGAATAATGCAACGTGCTCCTTCTTCTCTTCTTGCCTTCAAATCCTCAGAGGCTGAGTGAAGCTTCTTGTCTGCCTCATTAGCGGCTGTTCAGGCATTTGATTTCTGTAACAATGAGCGTGCTCGCCAGAATTTTCATACCTCTTTGCGTCACGAAGTCAACACTGAATTTTTTTGAATCCACATAAAAATTTAATGGTGTAATCTGCATCTGTCTGCATGACAGGGTGGGCACCTCTCCCCTCTCCTCCCCACCAGAAGACAAGAACCAGCAGAGTGGTCATCGTGTGGCCATCGAAGGGCTCAGACATAAGGGACAAGGGCACAGGGTCCTTGGCAGGGTGGGCTGGGGATGCAGCACACCAGGAGCTGTAGGGTGGGCTGGGGATGCAGCACACCACAGACCAGGGAAATGAGGGTTTTCATCCCTGGGGTTTTTGGCCGTGGTTCTGGTGTTTCTGGCTGCAGGAATGCAGGCTGACTCCTGTGTTAGTATCTGGGCTGTGCTCACCCAGGCTGTGATCCCCCCACAAAGGCTCCTTTTGGAGAGCACATGCCTTGCCCTGGGCTTCAGCTTCTGCCCCGGCAAGGGGCTGAGGAGTCCTCCCCTGCTAATAACAGGAGGTGTAGTACGTGTAATATATTTGCAATGAGCAGAGAGGCTGGATCCTCTGCAGCACCCAACACACTCCTCATTCACGGCTGACCCCAGAAGCGCTGGTCCCAGTGAGCTTTATCACCTGAGCTGGACTGGTAACAGTCTACACAGAAACAATTCCTGGTATAAAGGGACAAGAGGGCAGGAACTGAATGGAAATCCCCAGATCAGAGCAGAATAGACAGAAGCCTGGAGGAATAATGACCAATATTGTAGAGAGGAAAGGAAGAATAATAAAGCTCCTGGCAATGAGTTGTAACAAGATTTTGCCAGAAAAAAAAATCTTTTATCTGTTGGAAACACGCTGTAAAAAATATATATAAAATTAAATAAAAAATATACTGCCATAAAATATTAAACTTTGAAACTGAGCAGAAGTTGCTGTTTCAGCCCAGGAGTGTTGAAACACTTTGCACTGATCACAGTGAATCATTCCCCAGGTAAAGACACAACACTACTGCTGAGTGCAGTGGTGTAAAAGATAAATTATAACACTGATATAATGTAGTACAATGTTTTGGGAATACGGTGGGTTTGCATGAGTCGCTTTCAAGTTTTCCTATATAAAATGTCATGTTGCTGCAAAATATTCCAGTTGCAAGGAAACTGCATCTCCCCTGGTCACCTCCCAGGCAGGTCCTTCTCCTTTCCCGGGGTGCTCAGCCAGGTGCAGCACCCACCTGTGCTCACAGGCCGTGCAGGTATGACTGACCTGTGCAGTGGGTCCTGCTCTTCTGCTTAGGAGAATTAATTTAAGGTGTGAATTTGCAGTGGATTAGCTAAACCTCAGTAAGTGCCCTCCTGCAGTGAAAATTTTATTTAGAATTAAAGTGCTCGTAAGTTGAACTAAACCTAATTAACAGGATTTGAATTCTGAATGAGGGTCCACAAATGAGTTTAATGCAAGTGAACAGATTCAGCCCCTGTTTTCACTGTCATTTAATTCGGATTCTTCATCTGGCAAAACCTGGGGCTGAGCTTTGCAGGTGAAGGCTGAGTTACCAAACAGATTTAATTTATCCATCTGCCTCACAAAACACACGGGACAAGGTACAAATTATTATTCTCAGGAATACAAACCACTTTCAGGCCAAGCCTCTGCCTGTGTGGCCCTGTCCTCAGTGCAAAGGGAAGCTCCTGTGGCAGCTCAGCCAAGAGCTCTGCCTCAAACCAGCTCGGGGGCTCTCCAGAGTGTCCTGGGCTGGCAGCACCGGTGCAGGACCCAGAGCAGTATGGTTGGGTGTCAGAGCTAGAGGATTATCTGGGGGTGATGGATGGTGAGAGACTGATAAGAAACCTGCAATTCAATCACTGCCTTCTGATGGTATCGCAGAGACGTGCAGCTCAGGAGATGGCTGGAACAAGGCACTTGTGCAGCCTTGCAGTCACTCCTCTTTGTCTTCTTAGCTATTATTGTTTTATTTTGGTTTATTTTATTTTGCTTAATTTGATTTTTAAATTATTTTTTTTTTCTCCATTATGACATGGCTCCATGGCCTGTGGTCCAGCACAGGCAGGCACACAGCCAGGCTTCTGGGAAGCATTTCATGGAGACAGTCATGGAATTGTTGTTGAAAACAAAGAATTTCACTTGCAGCAAAGTCACTCAGACATTAATACTTAAAAAAAAAAAGCAAACAAACCAGGCTACCTGTGTGTGACCAACTGAGAGCATCTGGCAGCAGCCCAGTGGATGGGAAGATGCTCAGGGATAGTGCCTGGAAAACCCCTGACTGTAGGCTTCAGTGCTCCCTGGGCTGGGAGAGGGATGGAAAGGGGCAGGGGAGGAACAGCCATGGTTGGCAGGGGGCAGGACCTGGGTAGTGCTCAGCCATGTCTCCTGCTCCAGAGGATGCCCAGGGGACACAGGCTCTGTCCCTTTGCAGAGACTGGGAAGGACCAGGTGTTGTGGAGCAAACCACGCCCTCCATAGCAACCCCCTCATAGCAACCCCCCACCCCATTTACCTCCCCAGCTCAGGCACAGCTGAACCCAGAGGGTTTCCCACAGCAGAGCCATCTGTGTGATGCCAGAAGCAGGTTATATTCCTTCTGTAAATGGGATAGCTTAGAAAAACATATCAATAAAGGTTTAATTTTTAAAAAGAAAGATGCATTTTGGGTCTAGCACGATTGCATTATTGGTACCATTATATTTCCACTGCAAAATGATTTTGACATTACATCAGAGAACAAGTTTGTCATCTCAGGTCACTGGGGATCATTCCTGTTTTCTGTATGGTTTACCAACTCATATTTTCCATTTATGACATATAAAGCTTTGGATATCACCAGAGAAAATACTGTAGTAAAACCCTAATAAATTACTACAGGCATAAGCAAACTCTAGTAATTTATGAAGGGTTTTGACTTTAATAATGTTTTGTCTTAGATTTGGTCCTAATTATAAATCATTTGTAAAGACAGTTTAAAATATAAGCAAATCTTACATGGCATTCTTATTATCTACTTAATATCTCAGATAAAAAGATTTACTGTATTGCATTCTGGGAATTAAGCAAACTAGGAAACTAAGTAAGAAAGAAACACGGTAAAATTATAGTTTTGTCATAAAACTTTGATTGATCAATGATTATTGTAAAACTATGGTAACTATGCAGATGCCAACATAAATCTGTAACAGAACAGGATTTATTATAGAAAATACTATATTTTCCACAATTTTGACTATAGTGTTAATATGGGTCTGGCAGATTTACTGTGGTTTTAGCTTAATTAACTCTATTTGACTGTATATACCCTTATAATGCATGTATCCCAAGGTGCATCTGTTACAGATCGAGTTTTTCCCTTCAGTTGTAGTTTAAGGAATATTTAATCCCTGTCACAACTCCCAGGCTCGGCCGGTCTGCACAATCCCGGCGCACCCTTAGGCTGAGGCAGCTGATAAAGAAGCCAGACAATTTGCATCTCTTTGCTCTGTGGATGAGCTGCTTCCCAGGAGAGCTCCCTGCTTCCCGGGAGAACTCCCTGCTTCCAGGGAGAACTCCTGCTTTCCGGGGAGCTCACTGCTCCTCGGATTTTGGGGTCCGTGTCCCGGCTCCCGCGCTCTCACCAGACCAGGAGCAAGGATGTGACCGTGCTGCTGGCCCAGGCTGGGCAGCGTCCTGGGGGAGGGCACATTTCTGAGGTGACTTTACTGTGCTCTTCTCTTCCTGCTGGGGAGAACCTGTCACCCAAAGCCCTTTAGGAGCCACCCGCACCCCACTGGCCTTGTCACCCATCGCCTGCCTCTGTCCCCGGGTCACCTACAGCAAACCCAGCTGAGCTGAGATCTGCCCCAGTGGGAAAGGTGCCAAAGACTGGTACAATATCCACTTATATCCCTGTGTATGCCAGGAGAGAGGAATGCCCCTGTCCATGGGGGGGGATGACAGCTCTTGAACACAAACGGCTCCGGATGGTGATGGCTGTGGTGTGGGAAACGGTTTTCAGCGACCACACGGGATCCCAGACAAGGTTATTGGGAAGTCTTTTCGTTAGCAAGGCAGAACCCCCCTTTTTCTTTTGTTTTCTTTCTCCGTGCAGAGCCACAGCCCCTCCGCAGCCAGCCCTGCCCGCCCCGAGCTCGGCAGCCGGAGCCCCGCGCTGCCCGCCCCGCTCCCGCCGCCTGTTGCTCCTGACCATGAAATTACCAGACTGCCCTTAAACACACGCCTGCAAATGAGGACACCGGAAAAAATGCAATAATTGTGACAGTAACTCACTAGGCCAAGCCTGACACGTCTCTAATTGCCTGCTAAAATTGTCTCTGTCTCCTAAAGTGCAAATTATCACCCGAAATGACAAGAATAATGAATGAGTAACTCTGATGTAATGCAACAATTAGCCCTTAAAGACACTGTCTAATATGCTAATTCTGAACACCCACTCCTTGTTATTAAGTGGCTGATAATTATTTAATTATCTATCTGCCAGGATGATTTACTCGGTTTATTTAGCTGCAGATGCAGGGCAGCAGCCCCGGGGTGCGGGGTCAGGAGCCTCCCCAGCAGCGCCGCGCCGGGCGCCCGGCCTGTCTGCTCCCATCAGCGGCCTCCAGGAAAGCAACAGCAAACAAACAGGCTGTGCCGGTGTGCCGGGAGTCCCTGCTGTTCACAGGTCAGGGAGATGTCAGCCGAGATCTTCAGTGAGAAATTGCTATTTCTGCTTCTATTCCGTGCTGTCAGAGCCGTCCTGTGGCTGCGCGCGGTGATGGGGGAGCCTCCCGCGCCGCTGGGCTGCTCTCTGCCAGCTCTCTGATGATGTTCGTGAAGGTCAGAAGGCAGCTTTGTGCTAGGGGTGTCTGCCGTCCTGAACAGCCCCTGCTGCGTCCTGCCAGGGCAAGGGAAAGGCGCTGAGACCACCAGGTGTCTTCCTGCACCGCTTCCATCTCCCAGAGAACTGTCTGTCAGGAGGGCGGGCGAGCGCTGCAGGGTGCTGGCTTCATCCCTGCCACCAGAGAGAAGGATGTAAGATCCATCGACCCGGTCCAAACATGGAGTTTGGGAGTGACTGGGGAGATGATTCAGGGGCAGAGGGTTTGGGCTGTGTGGGGACTGCAGGATGAGGAAAGCCAAAGACTTTTCCATCTGAGACACAATTCCTTTATTATTCGACAAATTCTTTGGAAAAATTCTGATTAAGCACAGACTTTGTAAAACAGAATAAGTTTCTAGGTGGTGTAAATCCTTTCTTGCCCTAAACACCATCCAGGGGGACTCTGCTTCCTGTGAATTAACAGTGTCTCCAGCAGTCAGAGGCTCTTCTAATTAGCAGAGAGCCCAAATCCTTCCCAGATATATGTTCCTCTTCCCTGTCTGCCTGTGACTAATGCCACAGTTTGTTTATTGCAGCTATGTGTATCTAGACCTGTCCTTTCTTTTGTTCCAGGTAATTAAAACACAGTATTTATCCCTAAATCTGGGCTTATCCCCAGGGTACCTGTGAAAACATACCCCCAGCCCACCCACACACAGGTGTGTGCTGGAGACGCTGCCTCACAAACACCCTCATGCTCCAGGTCAGGTTCTGATGCACGCTGGAAGGAGGTTTTGCTACCCCAGAAGCCACAGCTCCAGCAGGGCAGGGTGCTGGGCATGAGGAGCAGGGTGGCTCTGGTGGGGCAAGGTGCTGGGCACAGGGAGCAGGAGCTGGCTCTGCCCTGGCTCAGTGCACCCACTGCCCAGCCCTCAGCTGCCAGCCTTTGCACATCTGGCAATTAGCAGAGCCTTATTTATAACATTTAATGCACCACCTTGCTGTAATGAAGAAGAATTCTGCTTCTCAGCTTCCATGGTGAATTTAGTTGACTTTGGAGATTTTTTAATGCAGTAATAACTCCACACTCCCTCTTCCCCTGCGAAGTCAGGGAGCTGTTCATTATCTGGATTCTGTCTAGAAAGGAGTTTTTATCATCAAATTCCCAGGGCAGGAGCAGAATTTAATCTTCCGACTGCAGCTGAGCCGAAGACCAAAGCCACCTCAAGGTCACTTGGCCCAGGGGGTGTCTGGGCAGTGGCAAGGGGACCTGGCTTAGGTGATGGGACAGTGGCAGCACCAGGAAGGTGCCAGCCCTGACACAGGGACAGACCTCACTGCCTTTAATGTGACAATCACCCAAAAATAACACCGGGGCAGGGGAGAGGCAGGAGGTTTGTGCTGTGTGCTGGGCCCTGAGCGTGGCAGTTCCCAGCTGCAGCTCTGTAGGGGCCAGGTGGGCACAGTGGGGTGGGCACAGCTCCCTCCCTCCTGGTGCAACTGTGTGGGATGTCTGTGAGGTGTCAGCCCTGTGCAGAGGTGCCACCCCCATGCAGAAGTGCCAGCCACCACAGCCCCCAGCCTTGGCTGCCATGTTGGGGGCAGGAGGTGGTTCCCAGGGCTGGAGGATGCTCCCAACACAGGCTGGTGGCCCCAGGCAGCCTCCCCACCCACAGCCACAGATTTTCCTAAAATCCTCTTTCCAAGGAGCAGGAAGGGAGACTGGGCTCCTCCGTTGTCTTATCCAGTTCTTGGGGTTTTTTTCTGCACTAATTTTTCTTTTGTCCTTCAAGGAGATTTCTTTCCCCCTTTTCTTGTGAACCTGCCCAATAGGATGAATTAAACATCATCTACAATAAGTAAAAAAATTCTGACAGAACCCCCAGGCCCAGCACCCATTTCAGACTCTTCTCAAAGTGCTCACAATTAAGACCTGGACAGTTTGATATTTTTTTTTCCCCCCCTCTAAACAAAGAATTAATGATGCATGAGAACCTGGGGGGAAACTGCTAATAATTTATGATGGCACTTGTAGGTAAGGGTAGGAAGTTTTGTAAAGTGAGGGAAAGGTTTGAAAGGTAAACACTTCGAACAGCAGCCTGCTTAGCTGCTCTGTCAATTTAGAGTCTACTTCATACCATTAACCAACCTAAAATAACTCCTATGGTAATAACCCTTCAGATACAAATGCTTGTGCAGACAAAGGTATTATTAAGTTAAATTACCCTAAAAGTGTCGGATTGACAGAAAGGTTCAGTCAGTGGTTTGGCAACCAAGGGCTTAAGTGACATGAGTAAACAGTTGTAAATGCTTAGTTCCAGGAACCCAGTCTGCAAGGCTTGGAAATGGGATTTCAGGTTTCTTTGGCAAGTATTTTAGGCCCATTTTCTTGTGGAAGACATTTCTCAGCCTCTTGGAGCAGGCTGGTGCTCCTGGCCTGTTCTCAGGGACTTCTGGCAGAGTGGGGTGATGGAGCTGGCTGGAAGGCTCCGAGCACCCCTGGACCCTCCAGCCCATGGACCGGGAGGAACATTTGCAGCATCTTCCTCAGTGCAGCACCTGCTCCCTCCCCAGAGGCCATTCCAGCACCTCACTGGGCTGAAGCTGGTGTTTCCCTTGGAGCTTCTGGGCTCAAGCACCAGCAGACCTCCCCCTCTGCTGCCAAGCAGCCCCCAGCAGAGCTGCTGGTGGGATCTTGCCAGCTATGAACCCTCATTTGCACCCCACAATCCAGAGAGTCTGGCACTACTCTGGGATGAGGGGGTGGAAGGGGATGCTCACCCCCCCCACTCCCCTCCCAGGGCTGAAGCAGCCAGGGCTGAGGGACCTTAATTAAAGTGTTGGTTCTGACTTTTATTATAAAACATGCTCCTCCGGGCTTCACTGAGAAATTTCAGCTCCACTGTCATGCAGAGGTGGAAGCATGTTTTAAGAGAGAAGGCTAAGAATTACTGTTCCCTGAGATGTCCTGTCCTCCCTGGTGCAGATTCTGACTCCTGTTCCACACTCTGAAGCAAGATAACCCATAATTAATAATTAATACCAAATAACCCCTTACATTCCTATAGCTCTGCTCCTCCTGAAGGCTCCCCTGGCTTGAGCTGTGCCTGGGATAGTGCAGGGAGGCACCAGCCGTGGTGCCAAGGCCACAGTGGGACAGAACAGAAGGGATGTCTCACCCTCCAGTTTGTTGGTTAAGGATGGGACCAGTCCCAGCAGTGCCTGGCCCTGGGGTGTGCAAGTGAGTTGTGTCCTGGACCCCCCCCCCCCCCGAGTCCTGCAGCCTCTTCCCCTCTGGAGCAGCTGGGACAGGTGGTTCCCACGGCCCCTTCTCCCTTCTCTCATTTCTCTCTTTTTTTTGCATGTTTTCCCCATCCCAGAGGTACCTTTGAAATCTCCCAACGTCAACCAGAATCAGCTCTAGCTCGTGCCTCAGCTAATAAATTAAAAATGCCACATTCTCCCAAACTGCATTATTACCGTTTATAATTTTGATTGTTAATTTGCATACGAAAATTAGTCCTGTGACATGCGTGAATTTTATTTTATTCTTGAACTAATTATAAACAAGAATGCCACATTATTTACATAACTAATTATTGTTCCTTCTGTTCTCCCATTTTTAAATCACAGTCCCATTCTACATTGGCTAATGATGCAAATGAACAATCAGAGAACATTTCTAAAGTTTCTGAATTTGTTCTATTTGCATCAAATACAAATTCCTTTGAATGAGAGATAATATGCTTTTCCATTTTAATGGACGTAAATTAGGCTGATCTTAATTTATAGTTAATTTGAATGAATAATTTCTGTCTACCTGGGTATATTTTTTCAGAGGCCAATCGCTGATGTTTATTAGCCCATAAATCCACTATTTTTTGCTATAAACAAAGGAAAATTTTGTCCCCAAATGTGATTTCCTGCCTTCATGTTGAAGCAGGTCCTCTCCTTTGCTACCTGCCTGCCTCAGACCTACCCTGCTGGCTGGGAGGGCGACCACACTCCAACCCAGGGAGAGCAGGTACCGGCTGGAATGGGATCAGGAGCCTAATACGTTAAGATTGGATTGAGAATTTAATAAACTCCAATGTGAATATGGAGGAAAGAAACCCAGCACAGCTCCAAACACCGCCCCACGCCAGAAAGGAGGAGATAGCTGCAGTTAGAGCTGCAAAGCAGGATCACTGTTTCCAGGTGCTCTGGCAAACTCGGATCACGCGGGTCCGGCAGGAAGGGCGGGGGCTGGAGGCGAGGGACGCGGTCCGGGAGAGCTGGGACCGGAGGCACGTCTTGAAAACAGCCTCTCAATAAATGTGCGCCTTGAAAAAATAACTCTGCAAACATACCTGTCTGATAATCATTAAATTGGCTCCCAAGGAGCCGTTACGTTCTATGTGGTGGAAAATACGCATTTTAGAAGAGATGCTAAATACTGCCTCACACCCCCAGCGCTGCAGCTCACGTCACAGTCCAGCGGGTGGGTAATACACAGCTTAAAAAATTGTCTCCATTCTCACACACTTACAGAAGTGATAAATCTCAATGCTTGGGAAGCTGCAGGCAGGCAGCGCCTGCTCCTGAGCTGGCAGCAGGGACACAGGCCAGCCCAGGGCTCCGAGCATCCCATGGGATGGAGGGATGTTCTGGCAGGGCTCCCGTGGCCACAGAGGCAGCAGAGTGTGGATCGGGGCCACTGTCCAGGAGAGCACCAAGAAACATGTGCCAGTACCTGCAGACGTGCAAAGGTGTTATTGAGCTGCACAGGGGCTTGTGCTCCTGCATGCACATGGGTATTTTTAATTTACCTGGGTAGTTTCTGTATTAATTCAAATAGTTCCAGCAACTCATGGGCAGACTCCGCTTAAACGTTTGTCCTCCCAGTGAGCTGTCACTTCTGCAGGTGGGCTTTTCGCGAGGCAAACTTCCAGGAGAGACAAGCGGCATCCTGTTGAGCTCGGCTCTTTCAGTGCCTCACATACAGTAAGAGTTTGGAGCAGCCCAGGGAGGAGGAGCCCGTATCCCTGCAGCTCCCCCGCCCGTGTGTCCCAGCCTCCCCGGGGCCGAGCCCAGCTGTGCCCAGCACCATTGGGTTTTGTTTCCTGCACTGGGAAGAAAACAAAATGCAAGAAAGTTTTCACTCAGCTTTTCTTCAGCTCTGATCTCTGTCAGGGGGATGGAGCTATTCTATTGCTCCTGTTTAATGTAACAGGAACCCAGAATAATTGTTCCTGGATTCTTCAGGGTGGACTCAGCTCTCATTAAAGTCAATAATTAGATTTTCATCATCAGTAATTGGAAGTGCTGCCCAGCCAGCTGAGCTGCTCTCCTCCACAAGCTGAGCCCATGGCTGGACAGTCTGGGCTGTCTGAGCTGCTGCAGGAGCAACCAGCCCCAGGATTTTTTCTAATATTCTCTTGTACTTACCTGCCAAATCAAAAAATATTCGGGAGATGTTTTTCTTGTGGTACGAGCACATCAGAGGACACTGCCAGCAGCAGGGCCCGGACTGGGCTGGATCAGCTGCGGGTCGGGTGATGCTCCCACCCGCTGCCCAGGCTCCTCCTCGCTGCCGGCTTGCAGGCAGGGCTGCCCGCACCGCACGGGGCCAGGGGACAAGCCAGGTGGGGACCACCTGGCATGGTGACCTGTGGTGGCCCAGGTCCAGCTCAGCAGCGCCCTGGGTCGGTGTCTGGACGGGCAGGAGGTGCCGGCGGGTTGTACCAACGGCCCAACCTCGCAGGGAGGTGAGAGGGTCTGGAGCTCATTTAGCTGGAAATTTCAATTCAATTAGTGACCTCAAGCTGGTTTTTGGTTTTCTTAATGCAATTAGAGAATCTAATGGTATTAATCACAATCATATTATATTGCCAATAATTAAATTCCCTTTGACACAATTGTTTCCCTTCCATTGCTTATTAATTAATCTAACATTGTTAGTCACATAATGGGAAAACGACACCCCGATAGTCCCTGGGTGTCACTGGGCAGGAGCTGCTCAGGACTTGCCCCCCTCCTGAGCTGGTGGCAGTCGCTGTGGGGCAGGGACAGGGGCTGGGACAAGGCCAGGGCTGAGCTGGGCGTTTCCCCACCCCTACAAGCCAGTTGCTGGGCTGAAGAGGTGACAACAGGCCTGGCAGGAGCAGGCACTGAGCATTCCCAGCCGTTTGTCCTTCCTGCCCTCTTTATCCCCAGCACAAAGCCAGCCCCCCCTTTCTTTCCTGCTGTCCCCACCATTTGCCGGCAGGACCAGAAGTGCCCGACTTTCTCCTTCAGTTGCCTTTTACATTTCCAAATCCCATCCTTTCTTCTCCCCTCAGCCTTGTCTTTGGAGCAAAGAAAAGCTGTCTCTCACCTTCATTCCACTTGCTCTTTGGATTGTTTCACATGGCTCTGCCGAATTCCTCTGCACCAAACGACTTGGAAGTAAAGAAGATAAAAATACAGAGGGAGAGGAAATCCCTCTGAATGTGCTGCTAATCATCAGAGGAATGGGTTGGGAATGGGAAGGCAGCAGGCTGTCTGGGAATAGCCACGAAACAGGAACATTCGTAATTCCTTGAAGGGAAAAAGGAAGAAAAGCAAAATAACGAGAAGGGAGGTTCAAACTGGGTGATCCCTTTCAACCCAAACCCTTCTGTGACCAGAGTTATTTATGCTGATCCCCAAGGCTGAGCTCCTGGGTGAGGGCAGCAGCGGGTGGGCACCGGCAGCGGGTGGGCACCGGCAGCGCGGGGCAGCTGCAGCGGGCGGCGGGACCGGGCAGCGCCCTCAGCACCGGGACCTGTCCTGGGGAGCCGAGAGCGGCGGCGGGAGGAGACTTCCCTTGGGAATTTGGGGAGGGGAGAGGCTTTCCCAGCACAAATAGATGGCTGGGTGCGGGTGTTTAGCACAGTTAATTGCTAATTGGATATAACGCTCCCCCTGATAAGCCCTGTCAAGCGGCATCACCACTGCCGAGGTGAATTCACCGCTTCTGCTTCGCTCCCGGAGCTGCTATTATTGTGATTATAATTATGTACTTCACGTGCTCTTTCAGAACCCCTCGCAGCAGCCCCCTAATGACCCCCTCCTGCCCCAGCCAGCCCCCGCTGCCCGGTTTGGGGATGGGGAACACACGGGGGGTCAGGCAGGGTGGGAGTGTCGGCTGGGGTGCCCTGTGCCCGGCCCCGGCTCTTGGAGTGTTGGTTCTTGGGGCAGTAGGAGGTTGGGAAACTGCAAATAACCTCTCACCTCGCCCCCGGCACAGTAATCGTGCCTTGTCCCTGCGTGTCCCCGAGTGTCCCTTGTCCAAACGCTGCCGGGGCCCGATCCTGCCCTGCCCTGCGCTGCCCTGCCCTGCGCTGCCCGGCCCCGCCTGCCTGGGATCCCGCTCCCGGTTAGAAATTGCAATTCCAGCCCGGGAGCAGAGAGGGATGCCTGGGAGGCTAAATTGCTTAATTTGCATTGTCTTGGAATATTTTTGCATATCATAAAAATCGGTATTTTTGCTTTGCCCTTTTCCCCTTCCTCCTGTCCCCGGATTTTTTCATCAGGAAATGGAGGAGCAAAGCCCCACAGGTTGGACTAACCACACACTGCACCTGAACGGAGATTTGCTTGATCCTGTGCCAGTGCTGGATCCCTGGGGATGGCCCTGGCCCTGCCAGTGGGGTCCAGGGAAGGTGATGGCTCGATTGCTGGGTGCCAGATCCTGCTTTGGGGAATTGGGTGGGTTTGCAGGGTTTCCTGGCAGGGTGGCTCTGGGGAGATGTGCCAGCCAGTGATTGGGAGCAGCCCCTACCCTGCTTCTGGGTAGGCCACCTTCTGCCCAGGTGGCACTGCCACACTTGCAGGGTGTGACCCACAGCTCTTCCAAGGACTGCCAGTGCCAGGAGCCCAAAGACACCCAGGAAACGTCACCTTCCTCCTGCTTGGGCAGCCCAGGGTGGGTGGTGTGGGATGTCTCTGGGATACAATATTTTTCTAGGAACACCTTCAGCTTTTTCAGGTGAAAACGAACGTCTGTGAGCCTGCCCACATGTGCTCCTGCTCAGCCTGCCCTGCTCCCAGGCTGGAGGTGACACCGGGCCCTGCTCACTATGCAGGGTACTGAGGGTGCGGGGCTGAGGGAGGCGGGCTGAGCCAGCTTCCCGGGAGCAGAGGCCACAGGGAAAACCCAGCAATGCAGGAGGAAATCTGCTGGAATCTAATTGTGGAGGCGGAGGAGATACAAAAGGAGAGGCCAGGATTGATAGCTGTCTGGTCTGCTGCACCTTGGAGGAATCATTAACATCTGATTAATTAGTTAAGGTCTGCTTTGCAAGTGTAAAGCGAGTGCGAAGTGTGACTGGGATGATCCGGGCTGGCTGCAGCGGTACTGGGGAGAGCTGAGGAGAGCCGGGAAGGAAGAAACGCCAGTTGAACACGGGAACTGGAGGAACGCAGCCCGAGCCCGGGGCTGGGCGGCACCGGGGGGCGGTACCGGCCCCAGGGGCTGCGGGGGACCCGGGGTCCCTCCCCTGGGAGCTGGACCCGGCCCTGCTGGGCCCCTTTAGCTCAGTCCTCTTTAGTCTTGGAGCTTATTTTATTTTATTTGCATTCCTGTACTAAAACAAGCACGCAGAAGGCTCCACACATCACTCAGGAGTAGGCTCACGGCCCTGCGGGGGTGTGCAGGTTGTCAGCACCGTTTTTCCAGGCAGGAGGCATCACCGTGGGGTTTGTCTGGATTGTGTCCTGTGGTTCTGCCTTGTCTGCATTTGGGAGAGCAAGGATGGCTGGAAAGCCTTTTGCCAACTCCTTAGCCAGTATCTATCTTATTAAATAGTTAATACACTTAGATGTATTTTAATAAACTCTCTTTAATGGCCATACATTAATTTTCTGATTAATTCTAATAAATCCTGATTTGAGATACTTAGAGTGTGACTGATCGTCCTGTCATGGATGGATTATATAATTGTTGTCTGGAATGAGATACTTGGGGAGATACTGGACAAAGGCAGAAATCTGGGAAGTTCTCTGGTAATTGAAAATCACATCAGCATGAAGAACATGGCTGGGGACAGGCAGGGCTGGGCACAAGGCAACAGGAGGCAGCTGCCCTCCCTGCACTGTGGGATGGGGAGCCAGGAGGGATGAGAATATCCCATGGGATGCTGGGACAGGTTGGTCAGCCCCAGGTATCTCCTTGCCCCTGGGTGCCCATGTGCTTTAGCAGAGGGACCCCCACCCTGCCTGGACCCTGAACCCCATGACTGTCAGCCATGCAGGGTCTGGCAGGGGCAGGGGCAGAGCCCTGCACTGGGGGCTGGGGTGGCAGTGGGGACTGAGCAGGGACACTGGCACCCAGGCTGTAAGGAGCTGTGTAGATCTGCTAATGGCCTGGGGGGACAGAGGTGTCTCTGTCTGAAGGCCAGCAAAGGCACCAGGCCAGAAGGATTTGGTACTAATTTACTTAAAACAGGAGGTGATATCATTTAGGAACTGCTGGCTGGGTTATTGAATTTGCTGCTCGTTCCCCAAGGAGTGAAGAGCAAAGCAAAGGTTACCTGGTGTTTACACTTGGTGACATTTCTATGAATAGCTGTTAAAGACCAATTTTCTCTCTTGCTCGTGGTTGCAGAAATGCCAGCTGAGCTGTGTGAGGGAGGTGCACCCAGCCCAGGGCTGCCCTGGGACTGGCTGGGGGGAAGGGGGTCCCAGGGACCCCAGACCTGTGCCCAGGCAGGTCCCCAGGCCACCAGTGTGGCCAGTGCCAGATGCCAGGGAGCATCCCTGTTCCCCCCTGGGGCTGCAGCCCCATCCTGCCCAGCACTGGGCAAGGGGGCTGGAAACTGCAGCCAGTCCAAGACAGGACAGAGATAAAAATCCCACTTTTTTAGTAAAAACAAATGCCCAGGTTTCAGCTCGTGGAGATGTTTCATTTCAGGGATTTCAAAACCTGAGGGTTCAGTCCTGACCTCTGTTTACAGATTTTTACTGTAAACTAACCAAATATCAATACAGACTATTTCAAACAAAAGCTGAAATGCTTTGTTAAATGTCAAAACACGAGTGCTTTGACACCAAAGTGTTGATATTTCATAGCTTCCAAGGCTCTTTTTTGGGAAAAATGAAAATCTCAAAGCTAACTCCTTCCCTGGGGCGCCAGGTTCAAACTCTTCTGAGAAGTTAATTGAGAAATTGCCCAATTTCTTTGCTTGTGTGGCTGTTGCTCCTGTATTTCAGTCCCAGGGTTTCCCAGCCCTTCCAGGTGCCCCAAAGCCAGATCCCAGTGGGACTAGTGCCCTCCCAGCCTTCCCCAAACTGCCCATGCAGCCCAGGATAAACCAAATGTCTGGCAGCCTGGGAGGGGAACAGGGAACCCACTGCACATCCTCTTCCCTTTTTTGTCTTCCTACACATTCTGGATTTCAGTTTAGAGCAATTTCCAGCTTTTCAGTTTATCAAGGCCAAAGTGAATTTGTAATCATACAATTATCCTCCTGCTAAATTAATATATTAAAATGTTCAAACAATTGTTCCAGTAATTAAACAGACAGATATTAGAGAAAATGAAGGCATGTTAGTCCTGCTCTCTGGAATGTGCTGACCTTTCCCCTTTCTTAGCTGCTACTCAGACAGTGTAAAAATGATTGGATAATTGGATGTTTCATGTTCTTCAGAAAGCACCAAGGCAAAAGAAAGAGGGTTTGCCCCAAAGTTTGGACCAAGCCATACTGTGGGGTTTGGTTAATTAAACGGCTTTTTTTCCCTCTACTTACTGTTAAAATTTAGAAATGATCATGACAAAAATCGTCAAGGTCACCCCACAGCCTGGGCACTGCCTGTGACTGTGTGTGTGTCCCCTCTTCATTAAGCCTGTGCCATGCTGGGATGCTGCCTGGTGATGGCCAGTGGGGCACGACAAGTGTGAGCCAGGGGGTGGCCAGGGCTGGGCCATGATGGTGTGTCTGGGGCACCTGGCACTGCCCAGCACCCACTCCTGGGTGCTGCAGAGCTGCAAGTGTGCAGCAAAGCAGCAACATGATCGATATTCAGCAAACGGAGCCAGTGCTGGAAATGCTGGGCCCTTCTGGAGGAGCTTGCACGGCAGGAAGGTCAAGTGGCTGCTTCGGTTTCCATTTATCAGCTTTTATTTTCAGGGCCTTACAGTTTGGACAAACTAATATTAGTGGGTTCACGGGGACAGCAGCAGTGCTGCATGCAGGGAACCATCCATCTCACCTGCTGCTGGAGACAGCTCCCCGGGCTGTGAGCAAAACTGGTGCTGTCTTGCACCATCACAGCTCACCAAAGCCAAGGGATGAAAATGCAACAGCTAATTGCCTCAGCAAATGTTAGCCTTTCACTAGCTGCAACTAATGAAACACTCCTTCTATCTATCTATCTATCTATCTATCTATCTATCTATCTATCTATCTATCTATCTATCTATCTATCTATCTATCTATCTATCTATCTATCTCTCCATCCATCCATCCATCCATCCATCCATCCATCCATCCATCCATCCATCATCTAATTATCCATCTGTCTGTCTACCTATCTACCTGTTTCTTTTAGCATACTTACTCTTTATCTCCTTTCTGTTTTCTTCTACTGTATTTTGACTGGCCCTATAAAGTTTATAGAGGGAGTTGTGACCTTTTCTGATGCGCTACAATTAATTTTTACTTCAGACTTATAATGAACTCCTATTATCCATCACATGCAGATCAGTGCCTTACACTAATAAATCACACCTCCCTGGATCTGCAGCTGCACCAAAGGTTACCCAGCCTGTCCCTGTCACAGCATTCAGACATACCTGTTATATTTTTTTTAGTTGCAGGCAGCTTTTATTAACCATAACAGGGTGTGGAACTGGGGCGGGAAGGGTCCACGTGGGGCAGCCCACTGGAGAGTGTCATGTTGGAAAGCCCTGCCTGGCAGTAACAGAATTTCAGTCTGCTTTTCATGGTGCTGCTTCTACCTGCGAGGTAACTGCTGAGCTGAGAGGAGTCGCTGTCCCGGGGAGATCAGAGGGACAGCAGCAGCGCTGTGACAAAGTCAGTGGGCAGTGCAGTCCCTGCCGTTGTGGGGCAGGACCCTCCCCACAGCTGGGGGCTGAGGCTGGTGCTCCCCAAACGTTGCCCTCTGCCCACCTTCCCCTCTCCTCATGGCAGGAATGCCCTGGCAGGTACCCACCCTGGGAAATCCCATTCCAGCCCAACCAGGCCTGGCTCCAGCTCCTTGTGCCCCTCTGCCATGTCTCCTGTCTGGGGTCTGCATTGGCTGGTTTGGGTGCTGCCCACCTCTGATGGGCAGAGCTGAGTGTTGCCAGCACAGTGCCAGGGTTTCCTCACCAATCCCAAAGCCAAGGAAGCTCTGCAGGATCCTTCCCTCACCTGGGAGCGTTTTGCCTGCCTCATGCAGCACAGAAAGCAGACCGAGATGTGAAGTCTCCAGTTCAAACACGATGTGACACAACCTAATGGAGTAAATACAGGTACAACAGGCACTTAAGGTGCTCATAAACTGTGTATTGTTTCCTTTTGGATTGCGCTGGTGTTATTGCAGATGCTGGATGAAGTCTGAAATAGGATCGCAGCAACTTCACTGCTCCCTTTCCCAGCTCCTTTTGCTGAGGGGAAATTACTTGCCTGACGTGCTGTATCCCCATCTTTTAAATGTATTTATTGTTCTATAACATTTCATACACTTCATATGCGTTCAGGAGAGCGATTCAATAGAGCTGCCAGAAGTGAGAGATGCACCAGGCAGCAGAAGCAAGGGAAGGGAGTGGAAGCCCAGGGGGAGCTGCCATGCTGGGTGCTGCAGTTCAGGGCTGGGCACTGGTGGGGATACACCAGGAATGAGTGCCTTTTGTGGGGACAGATCATTGTCCCCAGACAGGACAGGTCTGTCCCCCTCACTCCCAGGGTCCCCCCTCTGTCCTCTCTAACATGTCACCTTGGCCCCATGTTCACAGCCCCATGCATGGAGCTCAGGAGGTTCACAGCACCTCGGGGGTTCATAGCACCACAGTGGCTGCCATGGGAGGGGACACTTGGTCCCTGGGCACAGTGGGAGGCAGGAGAGGCCAAGGGTGTTATTATTGGCATGAGTTACTAGTTAATTGTCCCTTTTTGCTCTACAAGGTGCAGGATCTGGCACTCAGCCCTGGTCTGCCTCCATTAAGATTTAGTGACAAGTACAGAAACAGCTTAAAGTATTGAAATAGAAATTGCTGGTCTGACAGGAGATTTAATGCTAAAATGTTTCAATAAAATAAACCCTTAAAAGCTCCCATTACTTCACTATTGCCCTACAGATCCTTGTTAAGTCTATAGCACCAAGGAGCCTGGTGGCTGGCAGCAGGAGTCCCCGGGACACCAACGACAACACCCAGGCTGAGGGAACTGGTGTGGCTGCAGCACCTGGAGCTGCCGCTGTTGCCAGCTGGAGCTCCCAGCCCTTCCCAGCTCCCAGGACACAGTCACCGACCACTCTGCAGTCCCTGCAATGGGAACAGAGGGAATTGGCACAGCAAGCCCTTCTGGGACACTGGTGATGCTTCTGGGAGCAGAGCTTGGGGTGTGCTTGTGGCTTAAGGATGCCCCAGCACTTCTGCAAGGCACATCAGCCTGTCTCTGGGACACACAGCCTTTGGGAAGGAGCCCAAGGCAACAACCAGGCCAGGCAGGGTGGGTTCAGCAAAGCCTCCTGTTCTTCTAAGGAATTAATATGCAAATGGGTTTGTTACGCTGGCTGCCAGCCCCGGGGCCATGCCAGACACACAGCCTGGTGAGGATGCATCCAGTCCTGGCAAGGACATGTCCCATTCTTCTTCTCTTGCAGCCCTAGTGCCCAAGGGAGCCTGGGGAGCACTTTCCTGGAGGTTACTCATGCTGGGTCTGGGATGGGAGTAACCAGGCAAAGGGCACATCACTGGGATGTCCCAGCACGGCCCCAGCCTCCAGCTGGTCCTGCCTTGGCCAGGCTGGGCAGGGCTCTGCTGCCCCCGAGCCCCTGGGAGCCCAGCCAGCACCCAGGTGATGTGTGTACATGTGCACGTGCGTGTGTGTGTGTGTGCATGTGCTCATGGGTGTATTTTTTGGCCCAAGGTACCCGCCGTTTACTTCTGTGAGGCTTAAAGGAGACATTGCCTTGGAGCACTGGGAAGATCTCTGTTTAATTTGAATGAGGTACACTAAATAGCACGGTGTCAGGTGTAATTGCATGTTACCAGCAGTGTGCCAGAAGTAAGTTGCTAACACATTGGCATGGTTACTGTACACTTGGGTGAATTTCAAATACAGTTTTGTTAGTATTGGATCTAAGGGAAAGAAGCCAAGTCTAACTATTGAGGAAAACAAGTGGAAGTGCTATAGACTCATTATTCATCTCTGCTCCCGTAGCTCTTGGATCAAATAACACGCTCTTCTTCCACTGTAACAGAGCCTGCTATCTCCCCAGCTGCCTTCCCTCTCCCAGCCTTGCCCAGGGGCTCTGGCAGCAAACTGCCAGTGAGGAGCCTGTGCCCGAGGCACCATCCCTGGGCTGCCTGTCCCTGCCCTGGCTTTGCCTCCTCCCTCCTGCACTGCTGCTTGAGTTCTCCTCTCATGCAGAAAATAAGCTGCAAGTGGGTACAGACCCATCACCCTGGGCACTGACTGAAACCCTCAGGAGGGACCCAAGCAAAACGCCGGGCTTGGGTGCAACCTCTTGGTGCTCAGAGCGTGGGTCTCTGGCACTTTTTTGCAAGGTCAAGACATGATTCAGTGACTGGCAGAGACAGGAGCAGAGCCAGAAGGTCCAACTTCACCACGAGCATCCCCTTGTGACCATCCTCCAGTGAGCCCCGTGTTGTGCTGCACTGGTCACAAGGCTCCTGGTCCCCTTCTCTGGGAAGCACCAGCAGGCAACAGCCCTTTGGACTCAGGGGCTGCTGTTCAGAGCTGGTACCATGGACATGGAGGCAGAGGGGCTTGGTGTTGTTCCGGGTGCTCTGGGTGCTCTCAGCTCCCAGCCACTGCTCACACCAAGCTGCCATCTGGCTGGTGATGGGACTCACATTAAAATGGAGCTATGGCTCCCTAAGTAAAATATTGATGAAGAAGGCCTGAAGCTAGGAATGGAGTAGCCTGCCTGCATTTCCTTCCCATTTTTAAAAGCTCACTGCTTCATGCCAAGAAGACTAAACTGTGTTATTTGGCTCTGAATGAAAATTATTTCAGTTGGGTGGTGAGCCTGTCATTTGCATATTGAATAAATAGGTTGTAACAAGAAGAGATCTGTTTAATGGAGAGATTTGGGGAATTCAGATTGAATCCTGCCTGAACTTAAGGTGCTGAGACAATAATTGGGATGAGCAGAGTGAAGCCGAGAGCTCTTCATAGGACTAGACAGCATATGAGGTTTTAACCAGAAATTGAACTGTACAACTCTGTCAGTGCATCTGGAACTGGAAGTGGGATGTTTATAGGCCTGGGAATTTGTGCTCCCTGCACAACTTGTGTATTGTATATAATAAGCTGCCCTGACTTGTAATAAGCATGGCTGGAAATTAAGAGACATCATTACACTTTGAGCAGCAAATTGCAGGTGTCCCTGGTATGGCAGAGGAGCTGGCTTGGCTCTGGCTGTGTCACTCACGTGGCTGGTGACAGGCAGGGCCAGATGGGATCCTGATGGGAAGGCAGAGACTAGAGCAGGAGCTCCTGGGGTGACTCCCAGTGTGGTGGTTTGGTGGGTCCATGGGGTGCAGGGCACAGCCCCCACCTGGCACCGCGGCATCGAGCCCTCTCCCAGCGCTGCCATTCTGGGCTGTAAGATTTTGGTTCAGCAGAACGGTGCTTATCAATTTCAAATGAAGATTTTTTAAGAGAAGACTGATGCTACCTGGAGGTAAAAGAGCAACAAACCTCTGTTAGAAACCACTAGGTGCAACAATTTTCAGTGGCCCTGAAACAGATCAAATTCCTGCTCAGGTTGTTGCAGGTTGACGAGGCAGGACGGGCACCAGCAGGATGAGGAAAGGCACAACACTGGGTTTTTTTAAGGCTGTTTAAAATTGGTGTGCACCAACGAGGGACCCGTCAGAGCCAGCCTCCTGGCTCAGCAGGGCTGGGTGCTGCTGCAGCTCCCACGGCTCCCGAGTGCTGCAGCTCCCCACAGCCGCTGCGGCGGCGCAGGGAGCGGGAGATGTTCTGCTCACCCTGTCAATGTGTACTTGGGGAGTCCTTAATCCACGGGTCGCTGACGTGATAAACAATAATGTCTCTTTTGGAGCTGTTACGACTTATCATGTTAATGGGAACTTAGGGAGTCTTTAATTGGTGATTTGTGCATGCACTGTCACAAAATTTTAAAACACATTTACCATCATTTCTGGGGTGTTTTAGAAGCACCAGTTCACTACACTGAGAGATGAACACGCAAACCCACCTAAAGTCACCCGCCCGCCCGCTCTGGCTGCTCCAGCTCTGGCTCCCAGGGAAAGGGCTGTTGCTGCCTTTATAAAACTTAAGAAGAACAGGACCAAGAAGGCAGTGGCACCAAGAAATTCCTCTTGCTCTGGCAGGTCCCTGGGGAAGGCTTGCTTGCTGGACATGGTTTGCCTCTCCAGCAGCAAACTGGTCCTGTGGCAGAGCTGGAACACTGATCAAAAAGTACCAGTGCCCAGAGGGGGTCAGGACTGTGGTTCACCCCCAAGAGCAGACTGCCCTCATGGAGATATTCAACCTGCAGATCCCTCTTCATGGTCCCCAGGGGGGCGTCTGCACCCCCCTTGCACAGGTCGGGGGACACCCACCAGCACAGTCCCCAGGGACCACAGGGTGCTCCTGGGCTCCTCGGGATGAGCACCAGCACCAGGAGAAGCCGCAGTTGATGGCAGCTGCCCTTGCTGTCAGGTTCTCCTTCATTAGAAATAAAGTGTGTGTCAATGCTTAATTAAAATTCTGCTTATTTTTCAAGGAGTGCTTTCTAAATAGGTTCCAGTCATCTGCAGTGATTAACCCAGCCAGCCCTGTGCATTCCCCCTCTCCAGGTGAACACATCTCTTGCTCTTCCCCTCTCTATTTTTTCCCTGACTCTCCACCCAGCCCGACTGGTAACAGGAGTGGATTGAGCCAGAGGACTTCACTGATGGAGTTACCATAGCAATGCTCCTCGTCACTGCTTTGCCGTTTCCAGCTCTGCCTGCAGCAGATCAGATTCTGCTCTCTGTTTATCCAAGGCCCTGCTGGCAGCAGCCCCAGCACTGGCTGGAGCCCCTGGGGAGCCCAGCAGAGCCAGGATGGGCACTGCCTCCCTGGGGACACTGGCCCCTGGGAGTGCATCCCAGCACCCTCTGACCCTGCTCCCTGGGGGGCTGGGGAAAGGCCAGGCACTGTGTTCACAGACCTTGCAGGGAAAAGCAAATCCCAGAACAAAAGAATAACCGAGATGCTGCTCAGTGCCTGCCACCAGCAACAGCCCTAAACAGGAATCCAGAATCCCTGGGGACAGATAGTGCTGGGAGATGCAGGCAGGGGAAACCTGGTTTCCAGTGGCTGAAGGAGCCCAGGCAGGGTTGGGAGCTCGGGGGTGCAGGCACCACTCCAAGGTGTTCCATGCATGTGTTACTGAATTCCTTGAGCAGTCAGTGCCCAGCTGTAGAGATGGAAATGAACATGGGGCTTCCAGGGGACACCCAGCCCTGGTTATTGTTCTGCCAGCCTGAGCTTGTTCACATGAGCATCATCTGGCAGCTTGGGAGGGAAAGAGCATGACAGAGTCTGAAAAATTCATTGAAATGTTGGGTTCCAGCCAGAGAGAAAACATCACTGAATGGCAACATAAAAGGAAATTGTCCCATTACATTCAGAGAGCACTTCAGTATTTGTCCTCTTTATTTTGAAGCACCGAGGATCTTTGGGAAACACTCTGGAATAGGACTTTTATAGATGGTCTAAATTAAACTTCACTTAATATTATAAGCAATAAATCCTCATTGTCAGGTTTTGTTTAGCGGGTATAAAAATGATTGGTAGGTGCTGTAGCTTTTTCCTGAGACTGGAAGATCAGTGTTTTTACTGAGCAGTTTTGTCCTCAGCATGCAGGAGGGAGAGTCCCCTTCCCAGCCCCAGCACATCCCAACCCAGCTCTGCAGGCAGCTGGCTGTCCTCTCCCATGTCCTGCTCCTGCAAGAAGCCAGGCCAGGAAGCTCCTGCGGTTTTGGGACAGGTGCGTGTTTTCCTGTGATTCCAGAAGCTGGAGCTTTGAGGAAGCCATCAGCCTCTCTGAGGAAGAATCCAGGCAACCCACAGGCTTTGTGGGCTCTGAGGAGACCCAGGGAGGTGGCCGCTGGTGTCAGAGGTTTTCAGCACTTGGAGCAGCCCTGGCTGCCTCCTGGCCTGGGCACTGCAGGCAGGAGCAGGATCAGGAGGAAATTACCAGGACACCAAAGACCAAACGTGCCCTGGCTTCTTCTAGCTGGTATGAGGCAAAGAAACAAATGAGAGCATCGAAATACGAAATACTCCTCCTTGCTTCAGCTTTCTGCAAAATGTGGTTTTACTGGACTTAAGCATTAGGTCACTTTAAAATTTGTTTTTATTTTTAAATCTGACACTATCTGCAGGGGTAGCCACCCCTCCCTTCAGCTTAGCAGCCCAGAAGACCTGAGTCCTTCTGCACTGGGAGTGAGCTGGCTCCTGTGGTCGTGCAGCTCTGCCGTGTCCCACCGCTCTCCCCAGGGCTGTGCTGGGAAGTGCTGCCTGCAGCTGGAACCTGGGAGAGGAGGGATCCTGCACAGCAGGGTCTGCTGGCAGCCTTTCCAGTGGTAAAAACCAATTTAGTGTCGTGTATAATGGAGGAATAAGAGAAATCATATAACAATTACTTACAGGAGATTTATCCCATTCTATATATTTAGGCTGAAGGTGGCACTTCCAGTGACGTCCCACCTGTGCTCCCGGGCCGAGCTGCAATGTTGGGGATGCAATTTCAGGAGGATCTTTAGGTGCAAATTGATTTTGCCATGAATATTTATTCAGCGTGTGAGGCTGCGCGTGTGCCGGAGGAGGGAATGTGGGGCTTGGCGTGGGATGCCGGAGCAGCCGCCTGCCTTCCTTTTGCCTGGAATAATAATGGGAATATTTATAATCTTCCCGTGGATGAAATGCCTGCAGGGATGGGGTATTCCTGGTG